>NC_092128.1:156738288-157041207 GCF_043159975.1 Macaca nemestrina
GGTCTCCACAGCAGCAGGACGTAGGTCGCCCGAGGCCCCGGCTGCCTGCTCACGGAAAGTGGGCGTTGGGCAGGTATTCACTGAATGAATGCTGGGGTGTGGCACAGAGGGGCTGAGTCTGCCCAGGGGGGCGGGCCGGGGCAGTGCTTGCTTCCCCCCAACACTGGGTGACCATCCCCGCTGTGATACCAGGATGGATGTGCAGTGTCCCTGAGGGCAGACACCACCATACGATGCTCAGATCCACGTAACGCCCTAAACAGGCACCGCAGACCTTCCACTGCCTCAGGCGTCTATCTGGGCCAGTTTTACTTTTATTCTTGATTTGGATAAATTTAAATGGCAGGTGGTAACATGTAAGTGCTAACTAATGACCGGAATGACAGAGGGTAACATGTACCTCAGCACTGTCCAGTCCGTGGAATTATCTTTTCGGGACTTGGCTCGCATCCTAGTGTTTGATCCTGTAACTGGATCACATGTTCTCATAAGAACAGCTGCTCTGGCCTGAGTGCTGTTGCTTGCAGTGGCTGCCTTGCCCTGTCCCCATGGAGGGGGCTTCCTCTGAGGACCTGTTGCAGATTCTCCCACTGGGCTTTGACAGTCATGAAGGAGGAGGTGCCCCGGAGTCGGCATTTGTGAATTTTGCTCTTTGGTTACATATGGAATGAGAAACTTTCTTATATTTAAGCACATAAATGCTGTTTTGTTTTGTCGTCTTTAGAAGACGTGGCTGGCTGGCCCCGCCTGTTTGCCTGGGACAGCCGTTGGTTGTTCTGATTCTTCATGTCAGCAGAGCTGTGCTTTCCCGGGGCAGGTGCACAGTGGGTGCTGCTATGAGAGTTACAGTCTGGTGACCCCAGGGCAGCCTTTCCTGCATGGCACATACTGGGGTAGGGACCGCCTCATCACCTGGGCTGAAGGTCCCGGGGGCCTGTCCCTGGCTGGTTGCCTCCACTTAGTGGTTAGGCCATGCAGCAGCTCACAAGGTGAGGTTCTTTAAACTTCAATCCCACAGGAGGGGAAACGTGGGTGTCCAGATTGCTCTGCCTGTGACATAGCATGAATCCTTCTAGACCAAGTTGCTGCAGTGAAAGGTGAACCACCTGTGTTCCAGGTCAGCCGTGTTCCCAGGGTACCATGCTCAGCTGCTGGAGACGTGTTCTGTCACACACACTTGTCGGTTTGATCTGTGCATTTATTTCCTGGTCTTTTCAGCAATATTGAGTGAATCGCGTTCCTCCTCCCAGATGTCAGCTGCTAGGGAGGGAGTGCAGCTGAGCCCACGCCATGCGGTGTGTCTCCAGTGGGTAGGGTAGCACCCACTTTGGAACTGCTCACGTGGGTTTTGTGAAAAATCTGAGGTGTAAGCAAAGTGCAGAAACGTGAAACCCCAGCCCTGATGGTGAGATTGGCATTTCATCCAGCGAGTGTGGACCAGTGCTCAGGCTGGCGGATGAGACTTGTCCAGCGAGCATGGACCAGGGCTCAGGCTGGCGGATGAGACTCATCCAGTGAGTGTGGACTGGGGTTCAGGCTGGCAGATGAGACGCAGATGTCAGACACTCCTGACCCCGGATCACTGGCAATTTCCAATGCTTGAGTCCCTAATCGAGTTAAACTATTATAATAGGAAAAGGGTTGTTAAGAAAATGTATAGTGATTTGCAACAAAGATTTGGGTTCATGGAAGATGGATAGAAAGGAGGACAGCATGGGGCTGGGCACAGTGGCTCTTGCCTGTAATTCCAGCACTTTGGGAGGCTGAGGGGGGCAAACCACGAGGTCAGGAGTTCAAGATCAGCCTGGCCAACATGGTAAAACCCCATCTCTACTAAAAAATACAAAAATTAGCCCAGCATGGTGATGATGGGTGCCTGTAATCCCAGCTCCTCAGGAGGCTGAGGTAGAAGAATCTCTTGAACCTGGGAGGTGGAGGGTGCGTGAGCTGAGATTGCACCGTTGCCCTCCAGCCTGGCAACAGAGCAAGACTCCATCTAAATAAAACAACAAGAACAAAGGACAGCGTGAGAATTCACAGGGTTGGGGCAGGTGTCACTGCCCCAGCACGCCCGGACACGGGATAAGTGAGAATAAGATGGGAATTTGGATGTGTCTGCACCCTCAGCATGCCCGGACACGGGATGAGTGAGAATAAGATGGGAATTTGGATGTGTCTGCACCCTCAGCATGCTGGGTCAAGGGATTAGTTGAGAATAAGATGGGAATTTGGAGCAGGGCCTTCTCATCTTAAATCCTACATACTTTTAAAATGTAAGTTTTTCTCCACACGTTCGTGATGATTTCTTTTAAAAATATGTTGAAAATCAAGATTTTCAGTGTGTTTCTCTATCTGAATTTAGAAATCAGTGGAAATTGAGAAGTTTAGAAATGCAGTAGACTTTTTTCTAGAGCGTTTAACATCCTGAATAACTGCATGGCGTCCGTGTTGCCGGACTCCCAGCCTGTGGAGCGCCGCTGTGTTGTTGGCAGCCCAGGCATGCCCTGTTCTGAGGGTGACGTGAGGATTGCCGTGTTGTCCACTGTGTGTTTTTTCACAGTATCAAGGAAATATCCTCCTGCAGTTATTTGCTAACCTGGAATTGATGGGCTTTTCAGTTGACAGTACTCTATTGTTACGAATTTTCCCTGGGGAATCCTTAATTAGGTGCTGGAAGTAATGGAAGTTTTAATAAAAATGGCTCTTTTCTTTGCTTCCCTCCTTTTGTACATGGATGTTGATGTGGGGGAGAGCATCTGAAGAAGTAGTGTTCATGGTGGTCGGGGCTCAGACCTGGGAATGGTGGGCATTTCCATCTGACTGCAGTCTGGGGGCACGAGAGAAGATAGGGCCAGGAAACTGGAAAGGAAGCCGGACAGGAAGCCACGGAGGGATCCGGTTCCGGTGAAGGAGTCGGGGGCTTTGTCTTGTGGTCATCGGGACGCAGAGGAATGGAACCATTAGAGCCCTCACAGACCACCGTAGGGAAGACAGCCCTGGGCACAGTGGGGAGGGGAAGCCACAGTGCTCTAGGCAGAAAGCACCTTCTGTGGACAGTGTCCAGGCAGGCCATGTGCTGACCCCAGGAGGAGTGTAGGCAGAGGAAGAGACGGATCCCAAGGGATTGAGACATATGAAGAAAAGGGAGCATCTGAAGGGCACCATGGATGTTCAGGGGTTGTGGGTGAGAGCTGGAGGGAGGCTAAGGCTGCATGCCCAGCCCCTCCCTCTCCCCTCCCCCTTCTCCCCCTTTCCTTCCCTTCCCCCCTCCCCCCTTCCCCCTCCCCTCTTCCCTCCCTTCTCTCCCTGCCTCCCTTCTCCCCTTCTCCCCCTCTCCCCCTCTCTCTTCCCTCCCTCCACTCCCCTCCGCCCCTTCCCACCACCCCTTCCCTCCCTCTTCCCTCCCCCTTTTGAGTGACCAACATAGTGAGCAGCATGGCCAGTGGAAAGAAAGGCACGGCCCAGTGACAGTAGCACATTGGGGATGGGGGCGGGGCTCCAAGAGGATTTCCCAGAAAATCAAACAGAGATTCTCACCAGGTTATCAGTGTTTCATTGTGGGCAAGAAAGTATGGGAAAGAGTTTTTCAGTTCTGCGGAAGAACTGTGAAAGGGTTGGCAATAGGTACATTGAAAGCCAGGATAATGGAAAATAGATAAAAAGTATTAACTCCAGAATCTTTGAAAAGCATAAGATAGGACGGTATTTATAGCACACTGCAGACCCTGACATGATGACCACAGTGGCGTAAGGTGTGGTGTCTAAAGGACAATTCAGGAAGTCGTGTGGTAAGTCCATGTTTATGAACGTAAGTGCCAGATAACTACTTTTTCACATGAGACTTGATAACACTCTTTGATTTCCTAAAATGCATCTGTTTGATAAAAAGGTAATTGAAGATCGTTTTTAAAAGATCATTTGTAGATGATGACTGCAAGAGGTTGGTAGCAGCAGTTTGTTGCTCAGGAACTGATGGTGATTTGGATGCTGCTGAAAGAAGAGCACGTGAGACTTAACAAAATGTCGGGATGGGGGAACTGTGATGGGATGGGGGAGTGGTGGCAGGGTGTGGGGGGCGGTGGCGGGGTGTGGAGCTGTGCTTCACTTAGTTCTGAACTTGCCAGCCTGATACGTAGGGTCTGCACATGCACCATAGAAAGCTGACGTGCAGAAACCACCTTAGTAAGAGGAATATGAAGCCCACAGACCCTACAGCTGTCATAAGAGTCCATCGTGGAAAACCAGGGACTAAATATTTCTTTTATTAACTTAAAACTTTATTTCTAGTTTGCTTTCAATCAAATATTACCGATCTATTTCTGAAGAAGTATCTGTTAATGATTGGTGCTCAGTCTCGGAGCAGTTCTTCACGGAACTGTGAGGATGACGTAGGATGATGTCCTTTCTGTGGTCTCAGAGCAGTTCTTCACGGCACTGTGAGGATGATGTAGGATGACATCCTTTCTGTGGTATCAGAGCCATTCATGGAAATGTGAGGATGACATCCTTCTCGTGGTCTCAGAGCAGTTCTTCACGGAACTGTGAGGATGACATCCTTCACGTGGACTCAGAGCAGTTCTTCGTGGAACTGTGTGGATGATGTCCTTTCTGTGGTTTCAGAGTCGTTCATGGAACTGTGGGGCTGACATTTTTCCCGCGATATCAGAGCAGTTCTTCATGGAACTGTGATGATGATGTCCTTCCTTTGGGGGCTTAGTTTCGTCTAGTTGTGTTCCTTGCCACCCTGTTGTTACCTGAGTATAACCAGTACTGTGACACGTGGATTCAAGTCAGTGTTTTGACCAATACCATTAAATCGTTTTATCTGACCACATTAACATTTTTTGTAATTCATCAAATAATTGTAGTTCATAGTCGAATACAATCTGTTAACACTTGGCATCAAATGGAGTAAGTTTCTAGAGAGTAATTTGGAATGAGCAAAGCTGGACATTCATGGTATGTCCTGGTTACCTGAATTATATTGTTAAATTATCCTGTAAGATTTGTTTTAAAAATTGCTTTAATAATAACTTTGAAATTTTCTTAAGAACTTATACAACCTATTCTGTATATTTATTACATGAAAGGTCATAACTTGAGTCTGTGTCTTGGGCCCTGTTTCTGTAACTCCCAGGAATTCAGTTGCTACCTGTGGCTGAGTTTGTGTCTCTCCCTGCCTGTCAGTGGACCCTTGTGCTGTGAGAGGGGCCTTGGTGGCATCCAGGCAGGAGGGGTCTCCCCGGTTGTGGGAGAGCTTCCCCCTCAGTCCTGGCCCTCCTGTCTGTGGGCTCTGAGGTGCCGCCATGCCCAGTCCCATGGGTAGCTCTGGCTTTGCTGTGGGGATGGAGGGAATGATTTGCTAGAGTCCGCTGAGCACAGCCACACCTCACTCTGCTGTTTTCCCCGAAATCCAGGGGTGGACCAAGCTTTGCTGCAAGAACGCCAGGCTCCTGTCACTCCTTCCTCTGCCTCTTGCTACCACCGCTGAAGGTTTTCAGGGTCACGAGATGAGCACTATGGGTCAGGTAAGCACGGGGTAGGGTGTGACAATACGTCCATCTGCCACTTGTGCCAGGAGGGTGCCTGTGCCCAACTACTGGACGAGGCAGAAGCGCGGTGGGTGTGGGCCTCCAGCACACGATGGGCCTCCAGCTTTGTGTGCAGACACACCCTCTTGGGAGACCCCAGTGTCTGGTAAATAGCTGTTCACGTGGTTTCCAAGCCCATGTTGTCTACTATTCAGAATTTCATACTAACTAAAAAGATTATAATCTCATGCCAAATTTTTCTCATTTTTAGGCATCACTGTTAAATAACTTTTTAATCGTGGTTGCTAGCATAGTTTTTTCTTTTCCTTACCCTCAGTGATTTGTTTTCCAGGTCTACTTTTCTAAACAGAAACGAAAACCACACATTGTCATGTGTTTCCTGTTTGTTTTTCCTCCGTGTTTTATGATATCATCTGCACAGGGCTGTCTGGAGCCTGAGTTATCACTGCTACCTGGGCATGGCCAGCTGAAATTTCATTAATTTAGCAACAGAAAACTTAGGCTGTCGGGCACCTGTAGTTCCAGCTACTCAGCAGTCTGAGGCAGGAGAAATGCTTGAACCTGAGAGGCGGAGGTTGCAGTGAGCTGAGATCACACTACTGCACCCCAGCCCGGAGACAGGGGAAAACTCCATCTGAAAAACAACAAAAACTCAGGCTGTGATTGATGTTTGAATTACTCTGAAAGAGTTTTTCCAACATGTAGGTTAAAGTTGCTTCTTTAAAAGAAAATTACCTGTGAATTCTTGTGTAGTTCCCAGGGCACCGGTGAGGGCAGGGGGTTGGTCGCTGGTGACAGACCCCATTCATGAATCCCTTTGTTTTTCAAATGCCCTTCACTGGCGTTCTCACATTGTTGTCACATGGAGCTTTCATGATAAGCAGGTGAAGTTGTGACTGTTGTCTCCTGTGTCAGAAGAAAAAACTGAGTCTAAGGGATGGTGGAACTCACCTGGTGGTCGAGGAAAGGCTGTGAATCTGGGAACTTACCCGGTGGTCGAGGAAAGGCCGTGAGTCTCGGAACTCGCCCGGTGGTGCAGGAAAGGCTGTGAGTCTCGGAACTCACCCGGTGGTGGAGGAAAGGCTGTGAGTCAGTCGTGCCCTAACAAATCTCTCGGTCCACACAGGCTCATGTGATCAGCCACTTCTGCATCCTCCTCAGTCACCATCTGCCTGGCCTCTTGGCTCTGCTCTTCTTTCTAGAGAGGTTTTATGGCCTCGGGGAGTGTCACCCGTGCAAACGAGAAGGTCGCAGCTGAGAGCCTGAATGAAAAGCCGGTGCCACCTCCACGGCGCCCCCTGCTGCCTTTTCCAAGGAGGCATTGACCCCAGGAAAACGTGTGGGGATGGAACAAAGGAGGATTTGCTCCCAAATCCAACCTCCATTATTTCACAGCTGTCTTAAGCCCTGACACATATTGAGACCTTCTCTTACTCACGTGGGTGTCTCGGAGGCCCCTGTCGAGTTCAGGAGTGTGGAGGTGCCCGCGTGCTGTCAGCCTGCGGTGAACGCTTCCCTCACTGTGTGTCAATGCCGCTGTACGGGCGCCCTGTCTGAACACACAACACACCCAGACGTGCTCACAGGCGTGAGTTCATATAGCTTCAGTTCTCATGGAAGCCAGTGGGGGTTTGTCTTCCATTTTATAGATGAGGAAACTGAAATTCAGGGAGGCTGCCCCATGGCTGACGATCACATGGGGCCGCTCCTCGCAGGAGGATGCAAGCCTACCTTTGGCCTGACATCTTACCACACAGGAGAGGAGATCCACGTCAGTCACCATTGCGTCTGTTTCCTACATTCTCTCTCCACGATGCTGCAGTGGAGTTGATAAACCCTGTGTTTACCTTCGGATCGTGCCATCTTCACAATCCCAGCTACTCTACGAGATAAGTGTGGTGGGTTGTGGTTGTCTCACGCTCTTCTCTCTCGATAAAAGCCTGAGAGAGGTGGGTGTAGCAGGAGATGGTGATCTCTTGGCTTTGGGTGCGTTTTCTGTTCACCCGTGCACCTTACCTCACCTCTTCAAAGGCAGGAAGGCGTGGGGAAGAGAGGCACAGGGCAGAGGGGGTGGCTGAGAGTGGGAGGGTGGGTGGAGGAGACCGACACTTCAGCTCAGAGACTGCAGGCTCTGCTCTGAAGGGGAAGCCAGACCCAACGTGAGAAGTATGGTTCATTTCTCCTGTTTTTGTAAAATTGTGAAATATGGCACCTCTTTATACACAATCCCTCCCGTTCCCCATCCTGACTCATGTCTCCATTGCTGTTATAACCACACGACACTCTGTCCATCTGTCTGCATATCTGTGTATTCGTTATTTATCTACCTGTCAGTCATCCATTTATCAACCTCTCTATATCTGTCTACGCATTCACCAATCATCTACTTACCTATCAATCATCCATTTATGTCCACCATCCATCCATCTATCATCAGACATCTCATTCATTTACCCAATTACTCAGCCATTCTTCCACCATCCACCTCCCTACCTCTCACCTACTCCCATAAGAATACGAGGTCCACATAGGCCAGGATCTCTGTTTTGTTCATTCGTGTAGGCCAGGCACCTGAAATATTGCCTGGCTTCTATATTTTGAAGGAAGATGAGGGAGCATGACACATTTGGGGAAGGGCAAGAAGTCAGGTAGGAGGGGCCGGGTTATAGCATCTTGAGCATCATGCTTGGGAATTTGTACTTCATCCTGAAGATGATGGGGAACTACTTGAAGATTTTAGGTAAAGGGCCAGTGAGGGCCAGTCAGGGTTTGAAGATCACTTTAGCAGCAGCATGGAGCCTGAGCTTGAAAGTGAGGGAGTCTAAACAACCCTGAATGCCTGAAACTGATGTGTACTTAAGAGATGTCTGTCGGGGCTAGGCACTGTGGCTCATGCCTGTAATCCCAGCACTTTTGGAGACCGAGGCAGGTTGATCACCTGAGGTCAGGAGTTCGAGACCAGTCTGGCCAACATGGTGAAACCCCATCTCTACAAAAAATACAAAATTAGCCGGGTGTGTGGTGGCTCATGCCTGTAATTCCAGCTACTCCAGAGGCTGAGGCAGGAGAATCTCTTGAACCCAGGAGGCGGAGGTTGCAGTGACCCGGGATCACCCCACTGCGCTCTAGCCTGGGCGACAGAGTGAGACTGTGTCTCCAAAAAAAAAAAAAAAAAAAAAAAATCAGTATCAGTGAGATTTGAGAAATGTTCAAAAGATAATAGCAATAGGACCTGAAGATTGGGTTAACGAAGAGGAACATGAGAGGAAATCAGGGTGACCGTGATGTCCGATATCATACTGAATGGGCAAAAACTGGAAGCATTCCCTTTGAAAACTGGCACAAGACAAGGATGCACTCTCTCACCACTCCTATTCAACATAGTATTGGAAATTCTGGCCACGGCAATCAGGCAAGAGAAAGAAAGGGTATTCAAATAGAAAGAGAGGAAGTCAAATTGTTTCTGTTTACAGATGACATGATTTTATATTTAGAAAACCCCATCATCTCAGCCTAAAATCTCCTTAAGCTAATAAGCAAATTCAGTAAAGTCTCAGGATACAAAATCAATGTGCAAAAATCACAAGCATTTCTACACACCAACAACAGACAGAGAGCCAAATCGTGAGTGAACTCCCATTCAGAATTGCTTCAAAAAATAAAATACCTAGGAATCCAACTTATAAAGGATGTGAAGGACTTCTTTAAGGACAACTACAAAACCACTGCTCAAGTGCTCAAGGAAATAAGAGAGGACATAAACAATGGAAAAACATTCCATGCTCATGGATAGGAAGAATCAATATGAAAATGACCATATTGCCCAAAGAAATTTATAGATTGAATGCTATCCCCATCGAGCTACCATTGACTTTCTTCACAGAATTGGAAAAACTACTTTAAAGTTCATATGGAACAACAACAAAAAAGCCCGCATAGCCAAGGCAATCCTAAGCAAAAAGAACAAAGCTGGAGGCCTCATGCTACCTGACTTCAAGGTATACTACAAGGCTGCAGTAACCAAAACAGCATGATACTGAAATGCAAAATGCTTTGGTACTGGTACCAAAACAGATATATAGACCCATGGAAGAGAAGAGACTTCTCAGAAATAACAACACACATCTACAACCATCTGACCTTTGACAAAGCTGACAAAAACAAGCAATGGGGAAAGCATTCCCTATTTAATAAATGGTGTTGAGAAAACAGGCTAGCCATATGCAGAAACTGAAACTGGACCCCTTCTGTACACCTTATACAAAAATTAACTCAAGTTGGATTAAAGACTTAAACATAAGACCTAAAACCATAAAAACCCTAGAAGAAAACCTAGGCAATACCATTCAGGACAAAGGCATGGCAAAAGACTTCATGACTAAAACACCAAAAGCAATGGTAGCAAAAACCAAAATTGACAAATGGGATCTAATTAAACTAAAGCGCTTCTGCACAGCAAAAGAAACTATCATCAGTTAGTAGGCAACCTACAAAACAGGAGAAAATTTTTGCAATCCATCCATCTGACAAAGGGCTAATATTCAGAATCTACAAAGAACTTAAACAAATTTACAAGAAGAAAACAACCCCATCAAGAAGTTGATGAAGGATATGAACAGCCACTTCGCAAAAGAAGACATGCGGGCAATAAACATGAAAAAAAGCTCATCACTGATTGTTAGAGAAATGCAAATCAAAACCACAATGAGATACTGTCTCATGCCAGTTAGAATGGTGATCACTAAAAAGTCAGGAAACAACAGATGCTGGAGAGGATGTGGAGAAGCACCATTGGTGGGAGTGTAAATTAGTTCAACCATTGTGGAAAACAGTGTGGTAATTCCTCAAGGATCTAGAACCAGAAATACCATTTGACCCAGCTATCCCATTATTGGGTATATACCCAAAGGCTTATAAATCATGCTACTATAAAGACACATGTACACGTATATTTATTGCAGCACTGTTCACAATAGTGAAGACTTGGAACCAACCCAAATGCCCATCAGTGATAGACTGGATAAAGAAAATATGGCATATGTACAACACAGAATACTATGCAGCCATAAAATAGGGTAAGTTCATGTCCTTTGCAGGGATATGGATGAAGCTGGAAGCCATCATTCCCAGCCAACTAATACAAGAACAGAAAACCAAACACCACATGTTCTCACTCATAAATGGGAGTTGAACAATGAGAACACATGGACACAGGGAGGGGAACGTCACACACTGGGGTCTGCTGGGGGCTGGGGGACTAGAGGAGGGATAGCATTAGGAGAAATGCCTAATGTAGATGACAGGTTGATGAGTGCAGCCAACCACCATGGCACATGTATACCTATGTAACCTGCACGTTCTGCACATGTACCCCAGAACTTAAAGTATAATAAAATATATATAATTTCAGTCACTGAAACAACCACAGTAGCTCTACTGCAAGATGAGTAGTCACAAAGCTCGAGCTGCCAAGTTTCCCCAGGAGCCACAGCCCTTTCCTCATGAATGACCAGTGTTCCTAGTCAGCTCAGGAGAAAGAAAAGCAGACAAAATTCTGAAATATGTCTGTTAGTAATGGACTAACATAAGCTCCTCTTATCTCACATCTTATTGTTAAAATCACATGAGCATATACTACAAGAGAAAGTAAATTATATCTAAATTTAGAGAACTCACAACTAGATTCCTGTAACAGTAGGAAATAGAGAATAAGAAACCCCTGTAATGACCCCTATACCCCTCCTGCTTTCCTGAAGGGTGGCTTCCATGACATATAAAGGTTAATGCTCTATGTTGGCTCTATAGAAAGTGAGAACCACCTGAGACTTCACAGCCAATGCAAAGGCCATGGGGTGTGCTCCATATGCCAATCAGTCATCGATTAAAAACAAAGATGAGGCCAGGCGCGATGGCTCACGCCTGTAATCCCAGCACGTTGGGAGGCCAAGGCGGGCGGATTACCTGAGTTTGAGACCAGCCTGACCAACATGGAGAAACTCCGTCTCTACTAACAAAAAAAAATTAGCCAGGCATGGTGGCGCATGCCTGTATTCCCAGCTACTCGGGAGGCTGAGGCAGGAGAATCGCTTGAACCCACGAGGCGGAGGTTGTGGTGAGCTGAGATCGCACCATTGCACTCCAGCCTGGGCAACAACAAGCAAAACTCCATCTCATAAATGTGTACCTAACTTTTAAAAACTACAACAGCATACATGGAATAATAGTGTTTTCCATTATATCTCACATAAATGACACTTCAAGGACTGTCTACCCAACTGTTCATAGTATCCTCTACACCATAAGTGAATAGCTAAGGCAAATTCTACCACCTGTAACCTACACACAGTAAGCTTGATCCCCTAAAGAGAAGTAGCTGTGGAATTGGAGACTATCATCTGTGCAGGTGCATGAGCTGGACGTCTCAGAGTCATCCTGGGTGCAGAACCAGAGACCATCCTCTGTGCAGGTGCATAAGCTGAGCATCTCAGAGTCACCCTGGTTGCAGAACCAGAGACCATCCTCTGTGCAGACGCACAACTAGGATGTCAATGTCACCCTGATTTCCTCTCATGTTCCTGCTTGTTAATGGATGATTGACAGGTAGATAAATAACGAATACACAGATATGCAGACAGATGCATATGAGACACCCTTCAGGCAGGGACTCACTCACTGTTCCTAATTTGCACCCAAGGAAACGGGAGCACATAGGTTAAGTAATTGGCCCAAGGTCAGAGAGGAGCTGGGGTTTGAACTCAGTGAGACGGAATCGCAGCTTGCAGAATTAAATGGAAAGAAAAACGAATGTTTCATTTTCATTATTTTAGGAAGGGGTGCTTGCAGAAGATGGAGACATACGGAATGGCTATGTAATGTGTGTACCGTGATGTTGAACTTTTAATAAACTCTTGCCAGAGAAGATATTTTTTATTTCTCCAGCATCATGTGACATACTATGTAGCTTATTGCCATTTTTAGTACTTTAAGAAATGCCATTAAAAAATGTATTTTAGTTAACCAAGTTATCTAACACTATAAATGTAAGAAGTACCAACAAATTCTTTACTTGCAATAGTGATCTATTCAATGCTGCATGAAGCTGATCCTGAATAATCCCTTCTCTTAATAGATGGGTGCTTTTGGGTTCTTAAAGGCCTAAAGGGAATGAACCATAAACAGCCACAGCAGAGAGAAAAGACGAGAAAGATCTGCCTCTTTTGGGGTCACCAAATGTGCCTCTATCAACTTATTGCCTCTCAGCTCCACATTCACCTTTATTACCTTCTTCAGAAACCATGGATCTGAGCCCTGCAAATTCTGTTCAGTTGTGTTGGTGAAGTGTGGCAGAGGCATGTCAGGATAGTGGTTTCACTTCTTAGTCCCAGGGCCGTGCACAAGGGCTCTAGCAGGTCCTGCTACTGTTGGGGTTTCTGGCCCCTGTGTTGCATGGCAGCAGCAGCTCACCCCCAGCCCGGACAGCTTTGTAGGAGCTTCTCCAGCAAGAGCCCTCTCTGCCTGAGACGGCCGCAGGCCACGTGTTCTCCATGGAGCCCCCATGCTGTGTCTGCCCCAACAGCCCCGAATCCAGCTGTACCCCTTTCATTCCCTCATCCCCTTCTCACTCAGTATTTATGCATCTGCTTGTTTTCTCCTTGCTGTGATAGCACATTAATGCCACTTTAGAATCCCAAGCTAAAATCATTTTCTTTTTGTTTGTTTGGTTTTTTTTTTTTTTTTTTTGAGGCAGAGTCTGGCTCTGTTGCCCAGGCTGGAGTGCAGTGGCGCGATCTTGGCTCCCTGCAAGCTCCGCCTCCTGGGTTCACGTAATTCTCCTTCCTCAATCTCCCGAGTAGCTTGGACTACAGGCTCCCGCCACCACGCCTGGCTAATTTTTTGTATTTTTAGTAGAGACGGTGGTTCACCGTGTTAGCTGGGCTGGTCTCGATCTCTTGACCTTGTGATCTGCCCACCTCAGCCTCCCAAAGTGCTGGGATTACAGGCTTGAGCCACCGCACCTGGGCTAAAATCATTTTCTGTTTATGTGAAATTGCAAGCCATTACTTCCCGGCCTCTCCGTAGGTGGAAATATCCTTGACACTTTCGGTGCTCATCCTCAAAGATACTTAGAAATACTAGAAAGTCACTGCCCTCTGTCTTAACTGCTGAGCTTCCAGATGATTTTCCCCTATCTTTTTAAGCATTTGTATTTCAGGCATTTGCTGGAGTCCGTGACACTGTCTGTGTGTCCAGCATGACCAGCAAATCTTGTTACTCTGGTGATGTCCGCGCACATGTCTGTAGACTCCTCTGCAATCCTGCCTGGTACCTTTACCCAGGATATTTCTGTTTCTCATTGTTTCCAGTCCATGGCCTCTCATCCGGTGTCTCATTCATGTGACCGGGTAAAACTGTATTCAGGGCGTTTGTAATTAAGGCTTTGGAGGGCACTTGGTCAGATGCTTTCATGGATTTCTGATGCTGCACAGCTGCTGGATTTCATCTATCGGCTCATTTTGTGAAAAGGATGTTGTGTTTTCAAGGGAATATTTGGTTTGTAGCAACCTGTTTACCCATGTTATATTTTCCTAAAAGTTCTTCATCTTATGAGCTCTTCTCAGAATGATTTGGGTTTTATTCAGAGCTTTGTAAACATCTTTGTTCTCAGCTCATACCCTTTCCAGCGCTGTGTGTTCATCCAACACTGCCCCCTTCCTCGCACCGGGGCCTCAGACTGGCCAGGACTCCCTGTGACCCGCTGGCGTTGGCTCTCACAGGAGATGGGTCCATCCTGCACCCTGTGGTCAGATCTCTCCCCTCACCTGTGGGATTTGGGCCACCTGGCCAGTGGACATGCGGCCTTCTAAGCTGGATGTCATAAGAGAAGACCTGCCCAGTAGCCGCATGGGGTGTTTTCTCTGCAGCAGGGCACTAGCAAAGCACACGGCTGTGCTGAGGACGCAGGAGGAACAGCGAGAGGAACCAGGGGGCCATCGTGGCATGGGTTGCCTCCTTGTCCCCTCTAGGTGTCATGTTGGGAAAGGCCTTTCCACAAAGTGCTGTCCATTTAATCGGTATTTTAGGTGTTCGGGGTTGGATGCTGCTTTCTGCCTTGGATATTTTGAGTTGGACTGGGATTATTAAACACAGCAACAACTTAGCACATGGAGGTAGATTCTGACTCAAACACTTCACTCAGTGTCGCAGGAAATGCTTTCAGCCATAATTACACTGCGTGCTTCAGAAGCTGATCTTCACGCCTGGACAGGTTGTCCCTTCTCCCTGTATTCGCTGTGTTTTGGTGATGGGGTTAGCATGCTCTAAGGGTCTGTGTTGGGAAGACCCCATCACGCAATGTGGGGAGGCTATCCTGTTATTGTTCCTCGTCTTAACATTGTTCAGCGTAGAGTCTGACGGAATCTTCAGGGATACTGTTTATAGATGTTTTGAAGTGTCTCTGTGCCACTGATTTTAGGTTAAAATAGAATGTGGACATCTTTTTACAATAGTTTTTAATTACTCTGCTAGTTTGTGTTGCTGTCTCTCGCTGTGCAGTCCACAGTCTGATGTCTTTGTGGTCCCTGTGTTTCCCTCCTGCTCATGTTACCCCATCCTGTGGGTCAGCTGCGAGGAAACTACTCTCCGTCCTCTGGAGTGGCCTCGAGCTGCGGGTGCTGGTCTCCTTGTGGGCTAAAGTGTTCTTCTGTTACTGTTTTCTCTGTTTTTTGACCAAATTTAGCAGACTCGTGTATGGTGCAAACACTTTTAAAAATGTCTTTTGCCTTTATGAAAAAAACACCTGCATTGCTTTAAGATGAACTTTTCCTGTGTCTCCATCCTTCCCCAAATGATTGCTCTTCTTAGAAACTGGGTGGTGTGTGTGCTTCATGGCCTCATTCCATCAAGCACTCTAACCTCTGATGGCAAAAGTGACTATACTCAAGGCAAAAACTTTGCAAATGTTGAAAAGAATGAACAAAAACCAATATATTGTTCTCTTGTCATCCTGAAATGTCTACTCTGAATATTTTGATGTAGTTCTTTCAATACTTTTTAAGTAAAGTTGCTTCTAACACAAGCACTTTCATTATATTGATCGAATTATATTCAGGAAATAAGGAGAAAGTAAAAAGAATATCCAGTTTGGGGCAAAAAGGAAGATGACATAGAAAGAGGCTGTAAAACTCACTGCAACTTGAAAAGCTGGATTGTGGTGTTTGTGGTTTTGTTTTTACCACGAGACACCACATGATTCTTCTGGACACTGAAGGGCAATAGGATAATCCCCTGTGTGTGTTCTGGTGGCCGTATAAACTGAGTCACATGTCCTCTTTCGAAGCAGAGAAAGCATGAGTTTTGAGGTAGTGGTTTGGTAACTTTTTGAAAATCTGTTTGTAGGACTGCACTGCAGAGATTAGGTCAATCTGAATTAGAATCAAATGATCTGTTCAGGCCACGGGAGCTTTCTACACCGGGTGTACGCCTGTTCTGGATGTGGTGTAGAAGGAACAGGACTGGGAGGGTTTCTTGCTTCCCAGTCATAGAAATGCCTGCAATTATCACTGTTTGTTGTCTCTCGGGAAGCTATTTTGGGAAGGAAGTGTACGTTCCAAGGCTGCTGGTTGGCCTGTCGTCACCCTCGGGGTCTTGGTGTGGGTCACGGGAGCTGTGGCTGCTCACGCGTGGAGCTCTGTCTCTCTCGCTGCCGCTGGTAGACAGCTGGTCACCAACAAAGTGTGTGTCACAGTGGCCTTTGAGAAGAATTCTCTGCATCATTTTTATACAAGGTCCTTTTTCTTTCCAATGTCAACATCGTGTCTTCCAGCCAAGTGATATGTTCTTGCAGAAACAGGAAGTGTGGCCCAAGTGAGAAATGAGGGAATTGATCCATAACTGTTATCAGTTTTTATCCAGTTGAGCCATTGTAATTTATACATAAACATGTTAAATCTGTAGAAGTGAGTCACGGTGCCAGACCCTCACAAATGCTGAATGTCTACGTGGGACCTCTCTTCTGTGGGGTCCACGTCACAAGAAGAAAAGTCGCTCAAACGCAGCACGGAGTGGACGTGAATCTTTCCGAAACGTCCGTGAATCAGAGCGACTGCTTTCCCATTTGCCGGACTCCCCATTTGAGGTTGTGAGATTCCCGTTCCGAGGCTCTCTCAATTTCCCAGCACCCATTTCACTCCTTCCCGGAGATAACAGACTCACAATGATACCTTGTTCTCAGATTCTCTAATTAGAAAAATCACATATTTCACAAGAATAGTCCGGCTTACTCACTCCTTAGCCTGAGATAAGCCACATACCACTTTTCTCTTTAAAATGCTCACCTTTCAGGACTCTTGATAAATTATTTAAGAGTAGGAAGGTACCGTGACTTTGGCCACAAGCAGTATTATTTATAATGTGCAAGTGAGTGCCTTGAGAGCCATGGCTGCTAAAAACAAATTTTCTCAGAAGAGAAAAATGTAAGCAGTTCTTTACATGATCGTTAATTTTGTTTTGCCTAAATAACATCTTGTCTTTGTACAGGGAGGTGGAGAAGTCAACTTTTGTTACATAAGATGAGCTTGAAAGTCCTTTAAGTGGTACAGGATGTCACTAAGTATTGATGGGGCTGAGTGGGTCCTGCTGCCCCACTGTGTGATCCTGAATATCGACAGGGGTGAGTGAGTCCTGCTGCCCCACTGTGTGTGACAAGCCCTTTGTTTCTGGCCCGGAAATGTCCCGGCTCTGTCAGCGCATTGGGCTGGTGCTGGCTCCCTTGTTAGTTTGCAGGCGAGGCAAAATCTCACGCCTTTCACTCTTGTTGACATACAGATGCCGAAGCTTTTAACAAATTCTTACTAAATCAAACCCAGAAATATGTAAAAGGGATAAGAATACCATGACCACTTAGAATTTGTTCTCATGATGTGTAGTTTTGCATTGCACACTTGGCTCGTCATTCAAAAATCAATGTAATTCACCATATTAACAAAAAATGAAGCAGAAAACCCATTTTATCCTCTCAGTAGACACTGAAAAACATCTATTGAAATTTAATAGTCCTTATACAAATTTCCTATCACATCAGGAACAGAAGGGAACTTTCTCCATTTGATAAAGGCCATTCCTGAAAAACAAGAGCTGACCCCCCTCCTCGGTGGTGGCAACCGGGGCGCTCTGCCCACAGTCAGGGGTGTCGGGAGCATGGCCATTCTCTGTGGTTCAGGTTCGCATGGCATGCACTGGAGCCCTCGTCAGTGAAGTGAGTCGGAACTAAAAGGCATAAAGACTTAGAAGCGGTGAGATATTTGATTTACAGAAGACACAGGGCTTTATTTAGAACATTTTAGGAAATGTACAAACAACCAGAAATGGTGTGAATTTTGCAAGCATGCAAGATAGACTCTTTGCAACAGATGTATACAGATGCCCAGCGGCCCATGAGAGGTGATCGCCAGGGAGTCATTGGGTAAGTACAACTTAAACCCACGAGCTTCCCCTTCACAAGAGTGGAGAGGGAGGACAGTAGCAGGTACTGGTGAAGATATGACAGGCTGGATCTCAGACTGATGGAAACTTAAAATGGCACAGCCACTTTAGCAAACAGTGTGGCAGTTTCTTTAAAATGTGTACACTTTCCATATGGCCCAGCAGGTACGCTGTAGATGTTCACCAAGGAGAGATGAAAATGTGTGTCCTTGTAAAAGAATGCACATTATCTCCAGAGTAAATTGTCATAGCCAAAAACTGGAAACAGCATAAATCTCTCTCATCTGGAGAAACATGAGCAAATTCTGATATATTCATACATTGTCCTAGTTCCCATCAGGAAAAATGTACAAAATAGTGAAACCAAAACAGACAACGGGGATGAGGTCCAGGAGCCTTGAATTGAGCAGAGAGTGAACACCATGCCGTGGAGTCCGTGTGACGATGGAAAAGCTTTGTGAGTCTCGGGTGATGGAAGAGCGCCAAGAACACTCCTTGAGAATGAACAGTGGCTGTCTCTTGAGGGCCAGGATTGACTGGGAGGGGACTTGTGGGAACTTTGAGGCAAAAGATTTGATTAGAGTACTAGATTTCCATTTATCAAAATGCACCAAGTGTACTTAAGATCTGAACATTTCACTGTGTATACTTTGTGCTCCCTCCCTTCCAAAAACACAATGAAAAAATAATTACAAATGAACACTGAACTCTACTTGATAGATTTTTCACAGTGGTATTAGATAGAAATTCTGAAAGCATTTCTGTATCTCCAGGCTTAAGCAAATAAACTTAATAAATTAGTGAATATATTGAGTGTTATAGGAACCAGGTTTCTTTCTTGGCAAGAGAGGTAGAAATAAGAAAAGGCCAAAGCCTGGAAAGGATCATGTGGGATTGGGTTGCAGCAGGAGGTACCAGTATAAGCTGGTGGCTCCCGACAGACGTAGACAGGGACAGAAGTGCCTGTGGATGGGTGTGGATGTACATGCATGTACACGCATGTTGTGTGTTCTACTTGCTGGCAATGCCCAGCAGCACCCAGTGCCCAGTCTTAGCTTCCAAACACCGTTCTTCACTAGAAGGAGCCCTGGTCCAAGGGCTGGGGAATCCGGTGTCAAATCTGGAACCAGTAGAGCAACAAAACAAACCATTGTAACTATGAATTATAACCCACCAAGCCAGACTCCATGAGTACATATTGACATATGTAAATGAATGCTGAAAGATAAAATAATTATTTTTAAGTGAATATGGAAGATCTAATGATTTAGAAGGAATGACAGGAAATCAGTGGATGCTAAAACTAGTAGTGAAGAATTGATGGAAAACAGAATATGCACATAGTGTCATGGTCTCTCCTCCCAAATCTTAATTGCAACGCGAGAAGTAGCATCTTTGCTTTGGAGGAACTTAAGCACCACCTTCACTGAGTTGCCGATGTTAACGTTGTCACACAGGACAGACTTCTGCGGTGTCCCTGCTAAAATGCATACTCTTGAGTCTAGTCCGGAAGATACCAAAATAAAGGACAAGCTGTAAACTAATTGACCTGTATTCTTTAACATTTCTAATTTCAAGAAACACAAAAGCTGAGAAACTTGGATTCTGGAAGGGTAAAAATCACATGACAAATCAATTCATGATCCTGGATTGGATCTTAAAATAGGAAGACAAAGTAAGAAAATTATGGAGGCAGTTGACACCATTTGAAAGTGAACTTTGTATATGACAGTTTAATTTCCGGATCTTGAGGAAATTGAATGTGAGAGAATATCCTTGTGTTTAGGAAATACATTGAAACATTTAGGTATGGAGGGACATAGTATCTGAAATTTATTTTCATTTGACTTAGAAAATTCATGGGGGAGAGGGGGAAAGCAGTGATGTAAGACAGGAGCAGTTGGGCCTAAGTTGAGCCTGGTAAGTTATGTGAGAATTCACTACGCTGGTCTTGCAGATTCTCTGTGTATTTGAAATTACATCCAAAAAGTTTAAAACGGAGAATATGCGAAACAAAAAGTGATTTGTGGAAGTGAGTGGACTTGTCACCTCATTGATCCCTTCAGTTTTCGGCCATGAGCCAAGTCAGTCACATAGTGGTTTTTGACCTGGGAATTAGAAATAGTGGCCAGAAGACCAGGCTCTTTATCTAGTTAGGGAGAGATATATGCGCAAAGGCTGACCAAGACCAAGCAGTGCGATGAGCTGCTTGTGGGCATCACGTCCACAAGCATGATGGGCAGGTCTGGGTCCTGTCTCAGGTGACAGCGCGGGGGATTTAAGCCAGAAAGCCACGTCCGATTCCCTTTCAGTGGGATCATTCTCACAGCTTCAGAGAAAACTTCCCTGTCCTGGGGACCCTCTCCCCCAACCCGTTTTCACTCATACCGGCCATTTTTGGTGGTGGTATTTTTTTTCTGCTAACACTGTTCTCACTCACAGTTTAGGGCCTTTGAGCAGATTTTTGCCTGTGTCTCGAAGATTCTCGTCTTGACAGCCGGTATGGTTCATTCCTGTTGTTCTGATTTTGTGTTAAGGGGTTCTTCCCTGGCTTCACAGTTTGGAGTTGCCGCTGTGTCTGTCTCTGCTTTAATTCTCTACCCTATCTATCACCTGTCTCATCCATTAGTAAGTGGCCTGCTTGAGATGCCTTGAGACTGTCTGCCTTATCACCACTGCATCCCCAGCCCGTAGGGACTTACAGAGGAGGCATTCAGTGAATGTGTGGAATTAATGTAATGGGTTAATAGCCACAAAATGTGTTAATGGTTGTTTTAGTCCATTTTCACACTGCTGATAAAGACATACCCAAGACTGGGAAGAAAAAGAGATTTAGTTGGCCTTGCAGTTCCACATGACTGGGGAGGCCTCAGAATCATGGTGGGAGGCGAACGGCACTTCTTACATGTCAGCAGCAAGAGAAAATGAGGTAGAAGCAAAAACGGAAACCCCTGATAAACCGTCAGATCTCATGAGACTTATTCACTATCACGAGAATAGCACAGGAAAGACAGGCCCCAGTGATTCAATTACCTCTCCCTAGCTCCCTCCCACAACACATGGGGATTCTGGGATGTACAATTCAAGTTGAGATTTGGGTGGGGACACAGCCAAACCATATCAATAGCCAACACAGTCCTGGCCTATGGCTGCTGTTCAGCTGAGCTGCGACCGTGGCTGTGTGAGTTGGAGTGTGAGGTGTGCACACGCCTCTCAGCGGTACAGTGAAAGGATTTGGAGGCTCAAACGTGTGACCTACAAAGAATCTCCAAAGATCAAGGTCCATTCACCCTAAAAAGAAAAATCTCAGCGCAGTTTACAACCAGTGTTTGCTTGTGGATATGGATTCTCCAGTAATAAAATGAATAATTAAAAGTCTGTGAATAAATTTTAATGTCTTTACTGGAATTGTAAACACTGATTTTCTTTCCTCGCCCACCCATCTGTTGGTGAGTTTCAGAAGGTGGATGAACCGTGCTGCAGGGACAGAGAGGAGGGTGCAGCTTGGCCTCTGGGACCTCAGCTGAGAACTGAGTGACTGAGCTGTCTCTGTTTCAGATGTCCACACAGAAGCTGTCCAAGCGGCTCTGGCCAAACACAAAGAGCAGAAGATGGCGGTGCCTGTGCCTTCCAAACGCAGGTTCCCGGTCATGCAGGCCTCCATGGACGCCTACACCCCTCCAGGTAAGGGACACGCTCCTCGACGCTGCCTCCTGAACATGCTGGGTGCCTCAGAATTGACCACTAGCCCAGCAGTCGGGTTTTTACCTTAAAAATCATGGTGCAGAAATGCAGATTTCGTGAATCAGAAGTCCAAAAATAGTGTATGAGTTAAACATGGAGGGAAAAGTAACATTATTATGTATCTGTATAAATACACGTTTTTAACTTTTCATCAAGACTCATACATATGATACCAGTAAAATCTCACACAATTTTATTCATTTAATTCTTTGTAGGGAAAAGGGAAGAGTTTGCAGCCTTCTGGGTGGAATTGGACTTTTCTTCTGATTAGGCTGGTGCATGCGTGTTCTCAAATCTTCAGATAAGTGTGCTATATTGTTGGATTGTTTTAGAACGAGCAAATTGGACAGTTTAGGCAGTTACCCGAATAAGGTCATAAACTTTGCCTGCAAGGTGCCAGATAGTACTTTAGTTCCTGCAGGCCATAAGATCTCTCACAACCACTCAGCTATGCCCTCAGCCATGGTTGATAGCAAGTGCATATGGCTGTGTTCCAATAAAACTTTATTTACAAGAACAGCAGACCAGATTTGGTGCACAGAACTGCCAACCCCTGATCTAAATTATTGAAGGTAATAGCCAATTTATATTTCTGTTATATAAATACTGCTTTCATTTAATCTTGAATTTTACATAACTAACCAAATTCTCTATTTTCTCTGCCCAGATAATTATAAACTACATTTCATGATCTTCACACCCAAGTAAAGCAGAAAGTTTGGTTATCCAGATACTTGTTAGAAATATGGATTGAACCTACGTTATTTGGTGTTTAGTTTCTGTGATTTTGATTCCAACACTATTCATGTCGTTGTTGCAAGCTTGTCTTCTCAAAGGACCTGAATCACCTTACATCCCACGTTGAAGCTACATATCACTTTAAATGACACCATGTTTTTCCTCCAATACAAGAGAAATTTAAGGTACAATATGAATAGTTGAAAATGTACAACATTTTTGGGAGTATTTTTACTTTTGAAGTTTAGCTTAGTCTTGGCAAGCAGTGAGACAGAAGGATGTGCTTCAGATCAGAGCTGAGGTCAAGCGTACGCCCACATTATTCCAAGCAGCTCCTGAGTTTCACCTTTACGTACCTTTACAAATGAAGGTACTGAAATTTACAGGACAGAACTTAAACAGTGCATCATTTTGGGTTTTCGTTGCTTTTTGTTTTGAGACAAGGTCTTGTTCTGTCACCAAGGTTGGAATTCAGCATCATGTTCACAGCTCTTGGCTCACTGCAGCTGTGACCACCTGGGCTCAAGCGATCCTCCCACTTCAGCCTCAAGCAGCTGGGACCACAGGTGCACACCACCACAGCCAGCTAATTTTTAAGTTTTTGTAGAGACAGGGTGTTCCTATGTTGTTTTTGTTTTTCATTGACACATAACATGTTCTTCATGTAAAGAACACAGTACCAGCATGCAAGGGAGTGAATGCCAACGTGCTCCCTTGGGCTCCTCCCTTTCTTTATTTTAATATTAAGCCACAGCACATAATTAAGGGCTGGGCACTGTAGCTCATGCCTATAACTCCAGCACTTTGGGAGTCCAGGGCAGGTGTATAGTTCGAGCCCAAGGGTTCAAGAACAGACTGGAAAACATGGCAAAATGTACAGAAATACCTTTTGTACATTTTGTCTTCACCAAAAGTACAAAAAATTAGCTGGGCCTGGTGGTGTACACCTGTAGTCTCAGCTACTTGGGAGGCTGAGGTGGGAGAATCACTTGAGCCCGGCAGGCAGAGGTTGCTGTCAGATGAGATTGCACTACTGTACTCCAGCCTGGGCAACAGAGCAAGACCCCCATCTCAATTAGAAAAAGATAACGATAATAAATCGAGACTCTTTAAAAATGATTAGGCCAGGCATGGTGGCTCATGCCTCTAACCTCAGCACTTTGGGAAGCCAACGCAGGCAGATTGCTTGAGCCCAGGCATTTGAGACTAACCTGGGCAACATTCCAAACCCCATCCCTACAAAAAATACAGAAATCAGCCAGGCATGGTGCTGTGTGCCTGTGGTCCCAGCTGCTCGGGAGGCTGGGGTAGGAGGATCACTTGGGCCCAGGGAGGTTGAGGCTGCAGTGAGCCGTGATTGTGCCACTGCACTCCAGCCTGGGCAACAGAGCAAGACCCTATCTCAAAAAATAGTATGCTTAATCCTGTTTGTTTAGTTTATGGTTATAATTTGCCAAAACTTATTGTAAAAAAAATTGTATTTGTATGTGTTCTTTGTGTAACTAACAACATGGACGTAAAAGGATAACCCATTTGAAATATTTTAAAGCAAATTTTTGGCATTAACCAGTATTTAAGGCAACAGGCATTTTTCTTGACCACTTTTTATAAGAGAAATGACTTTGAAATGGAAGAAGTAGTGCGGTTATTTGCTTATTTCTTGTATTGAATCCAACTGCTGAGAAATGTTACTAGGTCATGCGTGATGAATAACCTCATTGTACAGATGTCTGCAAAATATAAAAGAATATTATTTGAAATGTTATTTTTGTGAAATATTTGGATTTATTTGATTAGCATTTTTATATAAACCATAAAACATCCTTTGTAAATTTTCATCAGGAGTCCTCTTGATATCACATGGGGCAGTTTGTAAAATCATAAATGTCGATATCATAAAAATTTTTTACTCCCAGTCTATTTTGTGCTTAGTGATAGTTTGCATGTTTATTACTGCACTTACTTGAACAAAATCTTAGCTGCATTTTCTTACCTATTTTTCTTGGTATTTGGTAACAATGGTTAGAGCTTACTCAGCTTCATTGCCCTTCAGAGAATGTTCTTGAAGTTTATCTTCTATGAAATGACTGGTTGCTGACCTGGATCATAGTTTCTGGAGAAACTCTCATTAGGATTGTCGCAACGCTAATATTCTATAGGTGAAACTTTCCTTTAGTTTTCAAAAGTAAAGATACAAGAATAATTTGCCAAAACTTCTTCTAGCCATGATGAGAGAACAGGGACCCAAATCACACATCTGCCAAAAACAACTGTAAAACTGTACAAAACGAACGAGGTGAGTGTTTTTAGTCTGTGACCACAGCTGTGCCAGCCAGAACCTGAGGGAGGGCAGGAGAATGAATGAGACACACCCACAGTACACCTGCCCTCTGGAGAACACCTGCAGATCGCGGCGCCGAGAGCTCAGATGTGGGAGGAGCATGGCCATCCTACCACGTCCAGAAGGCAGAGCTCGGAGAGAGCTCAGATGTGGGCGGAGCATGATGGCCACCCTACCACGTCCAGGAGGGGCAGGGAGATTGGAGAGAGCTCAGGTGTGGGCAGAGCATAGCCACCCTACCACGTCCAGGAGGTGGAGATTGGACAGAGCTCAGGTGTGGGCGGAGCATGGCCACCCTACCACGTCCAGGAAGGGGAGATCAGAGAGAGTTCAGGTGTGGGCGGAGCATATCACCCTACCATGTCCGGGAGGGGGAGATCAGAGAGAGCTCAGGTGTGGGCGGAGCATATCACTCTACCACGTCCGAGAGGGGGAGATCAGAGAGAGCTCAGGTGTGGGTGGAGCATATCACACTACCACATCCAGAAGTGGGGAGATCAGAGAGCTCTCAGGTGTGGGCGGAACATGGCCACCCTACCACGTCCGGGAGGGGGAGATCAGAGAGAGTTCAGGTGTGGGTGGAGCATGGCCACCCTTCCACGTCCAGGAGGGGGAGATCAGAGAGAGTTCAGGTGTGGGTGGAGCATACCACCCTACCACATCCAGGAGGGGGAGATCAGAGAGAGTTCAGGTGTGGGCGGAGCATGGTCACCCTTCCACGTCCAGGAGGGGGAGATCAGAGAGAGCTCAGGTGTGGGTAGAGCATGGCCATCCTACCACGTCCAGGAGGGGGAGATCGGAGTGGGTGCAGGATTGGAGCTCTCCACAGATCCACACCAGCAGCTGAATCAATCCAAGCCTGCCCATGTCACGATGACCCAGCAGTGACTGTGCTACCTGCTAAAACAAGAGCTGGAAAGCTTCAGAGGATGGTCAGGGATCCTGAGTGTGCTCAACATGTTACCCACAATGTGTAATATTCAGCGAATAATCACTGCATACATAGAGAAACTGGAGGTAGAATCTGTGGTCAAGAAAAAGGCAGTAAAAAGTGCACACACATGCAGGATGGTCTCTGTCACTCACCACATGCGGTGGCTGAGCACATGAAGTACGCCCGATCTGAAGTGGATTTGCTGCCTGAAAGATATGCCAGTTAATATAAAAAATAGAAAATATTTTATTTGTGTTTTTTTTCTTTTTTCTTTTCTTTCTTTTTTTTTTTTTTTTTTTTGAGACGGAGTCTCGCTCTGTCGCCCAGGCTGGAGTGCAGTGGCGTGATCTCGGCTCACTGCAAGATCTGCCTCACGAGTTCATGCCATTCTCCTGCCTCAGCCTCCCAAGTAGCTGGGATTACAGGTGCCTGCCGCCACACCTGGCTAATTTTTTGTATTTTTAGTAGAGAAGGGGTTTCACCGTGTTAGTCAGGATGGTCTCAATCTCCTGACCTCGTGATCCACCCACCTCGGCCTCCCAAAGTGCTGGGATTACAGATGTGAGCCACCGCACCCGGCCTATTTGTATTTCTTATTGAAAGTATAGTATGAGCATTTTGAGTTAAAAATATACTAGTAAAATTAATTGTACCTGTTTATGTATTTATATGAGGCTACAACGAAGGTTTCAAGTTCTATGACAGGACTCTCATAATTCTGTTGGAAAGTGCCAGTCTAGATGTCTGATACAGCAGAAGACCGAGTTTTTAAATCTACAATTATAAATATTTAGGGAATCAAATTACAATGTGTCAAAGAAAGAAAATATTTTAATTCTTGAGCCAGAGGAAGGGAAGACACTTTTTACTATAATGGAGTTGGGGAATTTCTGGTTCCGTACACAAAAATCTTGAGAATTGTCACTCCCTCCTCACAGGTAAAAAGCTGAGCAAACTGAAAAATCAGCAGCTCTTCTTAAACCTGCAAGAGACGTGAGGTCACAGGAAAGCCACTGTCCCCAGATTGGCTGAAGAGGTAAAGCGGAGAATCACTGTACACTGGAGCACAATGCTCCAAGGAACCCACACTGGGACTGGAAAACCTGAACTGGAATTGACAAATTGCTGCAGTGAGGTGTGGCCACCTCTGAGAGTTAAAACCTCCAGGAGGCCTATGCATATGGGTCTCATGCTTTTGAGTTGTACCACCAGAAGCTCAACCAAGTTCTTGAAGTAAATACAAGAGAAAAATCCCCTCATACTTACTACAGGGGAAAGAGAATAGGAATCATTTTTAAATACGCAGGTGCACTCTTAACTAGGTCTACCTTCATCCGGGTTAACTAGGTTTAACATCATCCGGGTTAATCGTCTCCCTGTTCATTCATAGAATGGGTGTGATGCCAGTCAAAGGCTGTGCTATGGCCAGGACACGGAGGACTCCAGCCGGCATGCCCTAATAGAAGTGGGGCCTTGTGGTTCTTC
This sequence comes from Macaca nemestrina, assembly GCF_043159975.1. NCBI lineage: Eukaryota > Metazoa > Chordata > Mammalia > Primates > Cercopithecidae > Macaca > Macaca nemestrina. Next base: position 156,765,563 of record NC_092128.1, read on the forward strand.
CCAATGAGCAGCCCTCCTTTTGAGGGGTCATGGAGGTCATCTTTGTTGTTGAAAATCTCCAGCTTATTTAAAAAAAAAATACAATTAGACTTTTTTTTTTTGTCTCCCCTAAGATGGAGTCTCTCTCTGTCGCCCAGACTGGCGTGCAGTAGCGTGATCTCGGCTCATCGCAGCCTTCGCCTCCCAGGTTCATGTGATTCTCCTGCCTCAGCCTCCTGAGTAGCTGGGACTACAGGCATGCGCCACTATGCTCAGCTAATTTTTGTATTTTTAGTAGAGATGGGGTTTCACCATGTTGGCCAGGCTGTTCTCGAACTCCTGACCTCAGGTGATCTGTTTGCCTTGGCCTCCCAAAGTGCTGGGATTGCAGGCATGAGCCACTGTGCCTGGCCTACAGTTAGACTTTTTTAATAAGTGAAAAAGAAATTAGCAGTATTTATAAATTTAATAGTAAATATGTATAATCAGAGTTTGAGGTATTTTTCAATGAAGATATTTTCTTTGCAGAAATAAATTTCAGAGCTTCCAAGACCACAAACTTAAAACAAGTAAAGAAGACAGTAAAATTCTTAAAAAGGCTCGGAAAGATGGATTTTTGCATGAGACGCTTCTGGACAGGTAGCTATTTACTTATTTCCGCTATTTTCAGTAGCCAGTAGAAATGGTGTGTAGAAAACCTGTGTTCTCTTAAATTACTATAGTTTTCACATTTTTGTCTTTATTTCTAATTTATGAATGTGGCAATATTACTTTGAGAGGACATCATAAGTTTGGGAAAAGACTGTCAAGAAAGAATATCTAAAAATTACAACCGATTCTAAGTATATACTTTAAGAAATTAAGGTTTGACTGTACCTACTTCATAAATTTATCATTATCTTTTTATAACTATTAGAACCAGAGTTAGAAAGAAGCTGTTTGACTAATATAAAAATTATGTGGATTCTGTTAGAGTAGTTCAGGTTCCTTAAAATAAGAATAGATCAGCTAAAAATCTAAAAGCTAAACAAGTGAAATTGAAGCAGTTTTATTGTAAGATTTGGAAGAGTGCAGGATGTTTATCATAGCACATTATTAACATTTATTACTCTTCCTATGTGGATAAGTAATGTCCTAGATTTACAACATAGGAAAACAGGCAGAGACGTTTAGCTGTGAGTGGACAAGTATAAATCAATTAAGTGCCAGATTTTGATAATTGCCAGCCGCTCATTGAAGTCCTATGTTGCAAAGTTACTCTTACCCTTTTTTTACATTTCTTGATAAGGCAATGTTTAATTACATATTTCCTGTTAACTAGCTGGTAGACTTCATACCTAAAGTCAGTACATAATGTTAAGAATTTTTTCCAGCTGAGCAAATGAATACATATCTAGATGGAAGAAATCAAGAAGAGGATATAAAATACAATCAGGATGTGGACTCTAAAACAGAATAAGCTCTGTGTCCTGTAACTTTTATCACGTCTAATAATACAGCATTCTCACCATGTTGAATGGAAATTTAGAGCACCCTTAAATTCCAGAATAATTAAAATTGCTATTGTGGATTGAAAAAGCCCTTAGGCAATGTTTATTGACTATTAGGAAATAACTTTTATAAGATTAGAATCCATTTTTTATAGAAACCAAATTTAAAAGTATACATATTTTAATATAAGTGTTGTGGTAATATAATAACCAAAATTGACCACAGAGTTTTAAAGCTTTTTATATTTAGTAGCAGTTGAATATATATGGCATGTTTTACATAGATTAATTTTATTACTTTTCTTTGCTTAGGAGAGCCAAATTGAAAGCCGACAGATACTGCAAATGACAGGGATTTTTGTTTCTGCCTTATCTTTTTGTGTTTTGTTCTGAATAAAATACTCAGAGGAAATGCTTTTACAGAGTTCTTGAGTTGTTGTGAAATTATTGTTTAGTAACTAGTTTAACCAGGATGAAACAAGCTTAATCAAGATTCTTCATGGATGTACTTTTTAGCTAACTACAATTTTGCACATGGAAATGAAACTTATAGTACACATTTAATGTACCACAGAATTTTTTTCTGGATTTCCTGTCCTGAAGCATGCAGTGTACTAGAAACCAATTCTTCCTGCACTGCTTGTGGAATCTGTCTTACTGGATCATAGTCTTTACTTTATACAATAGACGCTTGATCAGTGCCTTTAATAGGAAGTTAGAAATTCCCAATCCAATCAACAAGGCTTTGATTCTACCTCTGAAGTACTACCCAGATCACAGACAGTCCAAATATCAGAACTAGGGGGCTGGGCGGAGAGGACAAATCATCTGTTAGGGAGTGGGACCGAAAGTGGAAACATTACAAAAGAGCAAGTAGGCTCAGAACAGAGGGGAGATCAATGCTGGGGAAACTCCCTACTGAGGACGGGTTAGCCACAGTGGATATGTATGGGAAGCTTTTGTCCTTGTGGGCTGGAATGGAAGCTGAAGAAGTTCAGTTGCTAAGTGTTGCTTAGGTCTGCTTTGTTGAAGCCCGTCTCTTTCAGAGTTCCTAAACACAATCTTCCCGTGGCATCTAATCCCAGTGAGTGCTCCAAATCCAGGCTGTGTATCAGATGTCACGGGAAATTCTGCCTCAGGACTGAGGTTGGTTCAAGCATCTAGATGTTGTCAAAAGTCCATGTTGTGTGCTGGCCCAACCTGAAAGACCCTATCGAGTTCTAGCCTTTCGATTCCATCTGTCACCAGATCTAGAGTTACATGGCATCTGTACAAGCTCGGTAGCTGAGGCACGGGATCAGGCCTAGAAAGGAGCTTTTGGAGCGTTTGTTGTAGGTCTAGCTTCAGCTTGGCCCTCCAGTTCCGATAGCTGCACTTTGTCTCATCTTGGGTTCTGATCCTTGGATTGGGAACAAAGTAACTACTCTGATCCCGCAAAGCAGTGGTTCCTGTTCCCAGCTGGTGACTATTTTGCCTCCCAGGGGACATTTTTTGGTTTTTCACATCTGGGATATGGTGTTAGAGGGTAGAGGCTAGGGATGCTTTGAAGCATGTGGCAAAATCCTGTTCTGCCCAGAACGCTAATAGTGCCAAGGTTGTGCAATCTTCCCACCCAAGGGCCTGGTCTATTCCTTGCTTTTGACAGCTCCCTAACCCTTAAACACAGCAGTTCAAATTTATCTACATAAGCGTCTCCGAGGGACCTGCACATTTCCAATGTCGACTGCCCAGACCCATCCGTGGAGACACAGGCTTAGCAGGTCTCCAGTGTCGACTGCTGAGACCCATCCATGAAGACGCAGGCTTAGCAGGTCTCCAGTGTCGACTGCTGAGACCCATCCGTGGAGACGCAGGCTTAGCAGGTCTCCAGTGTCGACTGCTGAGACCATTCGTGGAGACGCAGGCTTAGCAGGTCTCCAGTGTCGACTGCTGAGACCATCCGTGGAGACACAGGCTTAGCAGGTCTAGGACTGGGCTCCACATTTGCATGTGAAGAAGTACTCCAGGTCATTCGGAAGCAAGCGATAGGAAGCACACATTGAGGATCACCGCCTTCACGAGACTGAATCTTGCCTCCCACTTGGTGTCTGAGACCATCTGACTGCTGACTGGTTTTCCTGGCACAAACATTCTGCATGTAGGCACAGTGTATTCTTGGACTCCATGTCACCTCGTTCACCCTCATGTTCCTTCGGTTCCTGACCCCAGTCCAGGGAGCAGAACTAACTACAGATCTTGACAACAGAAGATACAGATTTAAAATAATACATCGCCTGTTCCCGCGGACTTTATCCACTAGTGAAGGAGGACAAGTGGACAAATGGAGAGGGTAGGTGGAGTCTCCATCCCTGTTTCTCCCATTCCGCTTTATACAAACCCCAGCTAGACCACTGGGAGAGCAACAAGAGGTTAAGAATGACTGCATCTAAATATTGTCATCTGGTCCACTCTTCTTCCATCTTGAACACAAGGATATCATGAGTTTTGTTTAAACCACTACTGAAACCAAGATGAACTATGGCTTAGCCCCTGACAGATCAGTCTAGTAATCTTATCAAAACCAAGATTACCTAAAAGCACTAACCAAAGGAAAAGCTCACACACCACAACCTGTGACTGCTCACATTTTTCAGACTGAATAACTTCAATTGTATTTTAGGTTCATTGACTCTTTACCACCTCCAAGCTGCTCCTGAAAACAACTGATTATATTTTTTAACTTGGAAAACTTTCTCACTTCTAGAATTTCCACTTGAACCTTTGTTATTATTTGTAGTTTCTTCTTGTCTGCTGTGATTTCCTATCCATTTATTATGAGGGTTTTTGGAGTTTTTATTTTGGTAAGAATTATAATAACTACTTTAAAAATTCACACTAATTCCAACATCTGGGTCATCTTGAGGTCAGTCTCTATTGATTGCCTTTTTCTTTGAATATGTTTATTTATATGTTTGATATAATGGGATTGAATCCTGAAGATTGTAAAAACTGGATTTTGTTTTGTTCCTCTGAAAATTTTGATAATTTTTTGTTATATTTGTTTGATTTTTTTTTTCTATTGTACACTTTATATTTTCCTCCAAGGGTTTTAACATTTCTACTTCTCAAAATACTTATGTTTATGTTAAAAATTATGCAAAGTAACTTGGTGCAGTGGCTCATATCTGTAATCCCAGCACTTTTAGAGGCCCAGGCAGGAGGGTCACTCGAGCCCAGGAGTTGGAAACCAGCCTAGACAACAGGGCAAGACCCTGTCTCCACAAAGAATGATTAGGGTGGTGCAATTACTTTTGCACCAAAGTGATGAAACATAAGCTGTGTATGGTGGTGGCATGTGCCTGTGGTCTCAGCTATTTGGGAGGTGAAGGCAGAGGTGGGAGGATTGATTGAGCCCAGGAGTTCCAGACAGCCTGAGACCCTGTCTCTACAAAAAAAAAAAAAAAAAAAAAAAAAAAAATTAGCTGGGCCCACATACCTGTGGTACTAGCTACTTGGGAGGCAAAGACAGAGGTGCCAGAATCACTTGAGCCCAGAAGCTCAAGGCTGCAGTGCACTGTGATTGTGCCACTGCACTCCAGCCTGGGTGATGGAGCACGACCCTGACTCCAAATAATAATAATAATTACAGGTAAAGACCTAGAACACCAGATTAAGGTTAAGTATTCTAAAATTTAGCTGAGTTACTCTGTTCTCTATAAAACAGGGTTGCCACAGAAAATATAGCATGCCCAGTTAATTTTAAATTTCAGATAAACAAATAATTTTTTCAGTGTAAGTATATCCCATGCAATATTTGGGACATGCTTAAACTAAAATATTCATTATTTATCTGAAATTGAAATTTAACTGGGTTGGCCGGGCGCGGTGGCTCAAGCCTGTAATCCCAGCACTTTGGGAGGCCGAGACGGGCGGATCACGAGGTCAGGAGATCGAGACCATCCTGGCTAACATGGTGAAACCCCGTCTCTACTAAAAAATACAAAAAACTAGCCGGGCGAGGTGGCGGGCGCCTGTAGTCCCAGCTACTCGGGAGGCTGAGGCCGGAGAATGGCGTAAACCCGGGAGGCGGAGCTTGCAGTGAGCTGAGATCCGGCCACTGCACTCCAGCCTGGGTGACAGAGCGAGACTCCGTCTCAAAAAAAAAAAAAAAAAAAAAGAAATTTAACTGGGTATTACATAATTATAGCAGCCTGACCATAAAAGATATGCAGGCTGAGCAAAATTCTACTTTAAACTTCAAGCTTTATAATAAATGCATTATTAATCAACAACTATTATTTACTGAGACCTGTGTAGATCCCCACATTTATCTTTTTAAATGTGGAACTAGGAAAGGTACATAAAGAATATTTATAGAAATGAATGACTGTTCTATAGAGCTGAAAGGAAAACTCTGGCTTTTATTTTTCTCCCCAAACTTAAGCTTTATTCTACATTTGTATAAACAATAAAATTACAGCTCAACTTTGGAAGCACAGATCATAATATAAAAATAAAGCAAAGATCCCAGAAACATTTAACAGGCAATAAATCTTTGACGTCATCTTACTATAGCAACTAAACATATAATAATTTAGAATGATCCATTAATTGTAAGAATTCTTTTAGAAGCATAACTATTCATATTATTGACCATCATAAGAACAAATATTTGAACTGAAACATCATGAATACTTTGCAGAAAAGGGCTAGTTGCAGACACAGTCATTCTTGGATTTCTTTCAATACCAGCCTTTCTTCCCTTTTGACCTGAGCTGGGAGTTGGATTTCTTCTTTTTGCCCTCTGACCCTCTAGTCTCTTTTGTACTAGAGGTCCCTGAAGAGACTTCCTGGAAATTTGGATTTGTAAATTGTGCTGTTGCATCTTCTAAGCACTGCAGTGAACCCGATATAGAGCTGTTGCTCTTGCTTGTACACAGTGTAACATTTTGATTCAAAAAAGGAAGTAAAAGGAAGACAGTTGATTACATATGGCTACAGAGAAAAAGAGATGACACATTAATAATAATACAAAATAATAATGATACTTGTAATATAAACATCTGAAAGTTTTAGTTCTAAGAATGTCAGTCTACATAAGAAAATTATGTAAAAATAATTAATGTCTAATATAATTACTTTAACCAAAGAAAAAGTATAATTTAAAGATGGCTGTTTAAGGATCAAATTGCAGCAATTGGTAAAAGTAGATATTAGTCATATTTATTAAGTGACACAGAGTGATACTGAAGGCACTTATTTCTCAAGCAACATCATTTTTTCCCAACAAGAACATACTACATCCTAGACATGAAATGAAAATAACCGTTAATTTTCAACACAGAAGGGTAACAATCAGAGAACTGAGGTGCTCCAGATCCATTAGCGGACCAGTAATGGCAGGGTGCTGTGGCTCACGCCTGTAATCCCAGCACTTTGGGAAGCCGAGGCGGGTGGATCACTTGAGGTCTGGAGTTCGAGACAAGCCTGGCCAACATGGTGAAACCCTGTGTCTACTAAAAATACAAAAAATTGCTGAGTGTGGTGGCACACGCCTGTAATCACAGCTACTCGGGAAGCTGAGGCAGGAGAATTGCTTGAACCTGGGAGGTGGAGGTTGCACTGAGCTGAGATCGAGCCACTGTACTCCAGCCTGGGTGACAGTGAGACTCTGCCTTAAAAATAAATAAAAATACAAGAAACATCTCATAAAAACAAAATAATCACTATTCTAACAAACCACAATCCACGAACAAGAATGGAAGTTTCAAAAGTAAGTTTAAAAGAACAAACAAACAAACAAAAAAAAACTCATTGTACAAACCACTCACTTTTAAGCTGATAAAACTCCATGGCTTCCTTAAGAAACAAGAATCCTTTCAATGCTGAGCAGGTCAGGTTGGAAACTACCCCACCTCATTTTCAGTACTTTTTTCCAAACACTTGAGTTGATCGTGAGGTTCTCTATTTCTCTCACATTTGATCCTTGCATGACTTACTGAAGTTGAAAAGTTATTTAAGAAAACACAGTGGTGTTCTTCACTCATGTAGTTCGTTCATGTATCAAATAAAGGATGGAGAGAAAACTGGATGAAATGCTACAAAAGGAAACATACTATTCACTTCCACATGACAATATAAATTTGGGAGGATTAATTTTCCCATTTATTTAACAGAACATCCTTGCTCACACTCTAAAGTATAAATCTGTTCATAAAACCAATGAAAGCATGATATTTGGAAGAAATAGTGTTACAAAGAAAGCAATGAATGAAATAATCAAATTGCAGTGACAAAAATCGTATAAATATACCCTTACTGAACATTTTTTAAAAATCTACACTTAAGTTTTCAAATCTATTAGACTTAATACAAAAAAATGAATTTTAGCTTCAGAGGTTAACAAATTTTAAAAATTATACATGATGACCACCCCCCAAAGGCAATGTAGGGTTCATTCAAAGAAGAACCTCTACTTTGACTCTGTGTTTGAATGTGAATTTAAAAGTACTTGTTTCATAATGTGCTGTTGAAACAATATGACCCTGGGGAATTCCATTATACATATACAACAATCAACTTAAAATCAAGGAGAAGAAAGCAATGAAAGGAGAGGGAGAAGGGAGGTGGCTGAAAGGCACACAGTGAATAATCCCAAGACTACACTCACAAAACCTTGTTTTCTCACTTTCACATCCTAAATGCCTCTCATAGTAAAAACATCACACTACTCTGAGTGTTCTCATGCTTAAAAATTTATTTTTGATGCACATTAGGTGATAAAATGCAAACTACTTTATTTGATACTCAACTGTTCTTTTCTACTAGAGATAAACCTGGATATTTGTCGGTATTAAGAGTCTCTAAAGTACTGCATAAATACTTTGGTCTACATTGTGATTTACAGGCAATTTAATGGATCTTTTAAAAGGATAATTTAGAAATATGTGATTTTTGCTTCATGGCCAACTACAGTTATTAGTCCTCAAGTAAGCAGCAACACAAGTATACCTACTCAATAGCATTAAGTGGGAACAAAAAAAATCCTACTTTAAACAAAAATTTAAAGCTAGATTCAGAATTAAATAATGACTCTATAATATGTAACCAAAAAAACAGTTATGACTTTTTAAACACGGTATGGAGTCTCACAAGGCTTAGATGAGTCTGCAAGGCTCTGTCATCTACATTGGTAAGAGTGAGGCAGAAAAAAGAGGAACAGCCAAGAGCCATGCCTTCAATCATGAGTAAACATAATGTGTTGGCTAAAATTTTTAAATAAAATTCTGTACTATTCAAATGTCTCAAGAAAGCCACAGAGTTGCACTAAGCCAACCCTGCAAACACAGTAGAAACCCCCCAACATAAATCACAGAAAGAAATTACACATTAAAAAAATAAAAATAAAATTACAATTAAAATAAAAAAGATCAGTGAGCTGTAGGACAACTTTTAGTAGCCTAACTCACATGTTATTGGAATACCCAAAGGAGAATAAAAAAGCCAAACCAAACCAAACAAAAAAAGATGCTAAAAAAGCCCCACAAAATTGAAGAAATAATAGTAGGAAAAATTATAAAATTGATTAAAACAATAAACTCACAGTTTTAAGAATCTCAAATAACCTCAAGCACAAGAAATGTGAAGAAAACTATATGAATGTAGTTCATTATCAAACCACTTATCACTAAAAAACCAAAGATAAGGAGAAAATCTTAAAATAAGACACAACAGGATTTTTTAAAGGATGTCTTATGTGCTAAAAATAAAATAAGGATGACAGAAAAATTTTCCCTAGGAATGATTTAATCTAGAAAACAGAAGAGTACTGAAAAATAGAACAAAAGCCTGTCAACTGAAAATTCTATGGAATTCTATGGGAAGCTAAAATACCTTTCTAAAACAAATACAAAATGAAGCCTTTTTCATATAAAAAAGCTGAAAGAACTAATCACCAGCAGATCAACACTACAATAAATTTTAAAAAGCTGTCTCTTAGGCAAAAATAACAAATGAAATGTGGATCTGCAAGAAAGAAAGAAAGAAAAAAGAGCACTAGTGTATTAGTTTGTTTTTGCACTGCTATAAAGAAATACCTGAGGCTGGGTAATTTATGAAGAAAAGAGGTTTAATTGGCTCACAATTCCACAGCCTGTACAGCAAGCATGATGTTGACATCTGCTCAGCTTCTGGGGAGGCCTCAGGAGACTTACAATCATGGTGGAAGGCACAGCAAGAGCAGGAGGAAGAGAGAGAGCAGTAAGGTCCTACACACTTTCAACAACCAGATCTCATGAGAAGTCTATCATGAGAGCAGTGCTAGGCGGATGATGCTAAACCATTAGAAACTGCTCCCATGGACCAGCCACTTCCCAGCAGGCCCCAGCTCTGACACTGGGGATTACATTTCTATAGAAGTTTCCAATAATTTTGGAACACATACTAATAACATTTATAAAAATACAGTCCAAAGTAGATCAAACACCATTCACTCTTCTATTTGAAAGTTTTTCCTCTATTCTAATGTCACAATCTCCAGCATTATTAATCAGAATCCTGCATTTAAGAGCATCTGTTAAATTTTATAGCTGATTATAAAACCATCATTTAAAGAGGAACAAAATGAGACAACAATTGTCTGTGGATGACAAAAACATTAAGGGCAGCCACAGTTAAAGACACAAACAACAGCCTTTAAAGTAGAATTTGCTGTACAGCCTATTATGAGGGAGACATTTCTAATTATTGCCTCTTTTATTCTAAACCATGGAAAAAGGACCTATCAGATAAAGTCCTTCTAGAAGACTGAAGGGCTCTCGGCAATGTTCTCTTTAATCCATGATGTGGGATAAAGGGAGTTTTGACTGATTATGAGGCAATGTGTATACTACTAAAGCTTCAAAACCCTAAAAGGAAAAAAAGTGGAGGGGGAGGGAAGTCCCGGAAGAACAAGATGGAGCAGTAGCAGAGGATGGTTTCAATCCACTGACCCCTGAACTGTGGGCTGGTTGTGCTGCATCACTCTGTCACTTATGGTTCTGCTGCAACAAAGATCTAATTCCCGGGGTTATAGGAAAATACATCTGCGGTACCCCTAAGGCACAGAGAAGGGAGAAATCTCAACCTGACTTAAGTCCAGGGTTCTTAAACCACACAATCTGCTTGAAAGGAGGACCTTAACTCTGAAGATACTGATTTGGCTCTCTTTCAAAGAAAAAAAAAAACTATAAATATGAATGGGAAAGAGAACAACTTTCCCTATATCCAGTGACAAAAAAATGACGGAGAGGGAAGGAAGGAAGGGAGGAAGGAAGGAAGGGAGGGAGGGAGGAAGGAAGGAAGGAAGGAAGGGAGGGAGGGAGGGAGGAAGGAAGGAAGGAAGGAAGGAAGGAAGGAAGGAAAGAAGGAGGGAGGGAGGGAGGAAGGAAGGAAATTGGATATACACAAAAACAAAATTTAAATTAAAACACAAGTCTGTCATCTGACCTAATTGGAAATTTACTATTTGCTAAAACAATTAATACAGTCCAAAGATAACAGGGTGCTGACTGGTATTTGTAACTCTCCAGTATATATTCTGAATCAATTTTAACATCTGCTGAAATCTACCAACTGGCATACCTTCACAAACTTAATCAATACTGGAGCTCAAACTTTGTTACACCCGGGATCCACTAAATTTAAACATTGCACCCCCAATCCTAGCAGAGTAACTGTGTATAGAATAGAAGACACATAGTTATGCCTCACATCTGTTACCTTGCCTAAATTTCCCGTAGTCATAGAAACCTCTGTCCACAGGGGACCTGGATGCTCTGACCTAATGAGTAACAAATTGAAATTAAATCATTTGCACTTACACATTGACTTCACCAAATGTAACCTTACAGAACTCCCTCTACTGTTTTTTTTAAAATTTGATTTATGTTTAATTTTTCATTTTTTTAGAGATGGGATCTTGCTCCATTACCCAGCCTGAATGAAGTGTGGTGGCACATTCATAGCTCACTGCTGCCTCGAGCTCCTGGGCTCAAGCAATCCTCCCATTTTAGCCTTCCAAGTAGCTGGGATTACAGGCATGCACCAATACAGCCAATTGAAAAAATTTATAGAAGTGACGTCTTGCTGTGTTGCCTAGGCTGGTCTCTAACTTCTGGCCTCAAGCAATCCTGCCTCGGCCTCCCAAAGTGCTGGTATCACAGGCGTGAGCCATGGTGCCTAGACTCCCCATCTTGATAAATTAGCAAATATGGTCCAATATAAATTACAACATGACTTCAAATAAATAAAACTTATTATATAAGACATAATTAATTAGTGAATGGGTGATTATCCTCACTGCTTCAACATTTAGCAGTAGAATTTGGTCTGTTCTTAAACCTGTAAATTACAAATGGTGTTTCACAGTGGATTGCTGTAATGTTAGTGCAGTGCTCCCATCCATTAAGGCCCCCATACCCAATGCCTAAGATCATTGTGGTTAATTTTTTTTTATTTCAATAGGTTTTTGGGAGATAAATTTTTTAATTATTATTTTGGTAGGTTTTTGGGGAACAGGTGGTGTTTGGTTTCATGAATAAGTTCTTTAATGGTGATTTCTGAGATTTTTGGTGCACCCATCACCCAAGCAGTGTACACTGTACCCAATGTGTAGTGTTTTATCCCTCACCGCACCCACCCCCCAAATCCCAGCCTTTCCCCTGAGTCCCCGAAGACCATTGTATCATTCTTGTGCCTTTGCATCCTCATAGCTTAGCTCCTGCTTATGAGTGAAAACATACAATGTGTGGTGCTCCATTCCTAAGTTACTTCACTTAGAATAATGGTGTCCAGTTTCATCCAGGTTGCTGTTAATGTGTTATTTCATTCCATCTTATGGCTGAGTAGTATTCCATGATAAATATATATACCACATTTTCTTTATCCATTTATTGATTGATGGGCATTTAGGCTGGTTTCAAATTCTTGCAATTGCATATTGTGCTGCTGTAAACATGTGTGTGCAAGTATCTTTTTCATATAATGACTTCTTTTCCTCTGGGTAGATACCCAGGAATGGGATTGCTGGATCAAATGATAGATCTGCATTTAGTTCTTCCGAAATCTCCTCACTGTTTTCCATAGCTGTTGTACTAGCTTACATTCCCTCCAAAAAGTGTAAAAGTGTTCCCTTTTTACCACATCCATGCCAACTTCTATTATTTTTTGATTTTTGATTATGACCATTCTTGCAGGAGTGAGGTGGTATCGTATTGTATTGTGGTTTTGATTTGCATTTCCCTGATAATTAGTTATGCTGAGCATTTTTTCATATGTTTTTTGGCCAGTTCTATGTCTTCGTTTGAGAATTGTCTGTTAATGTCCTTAGCCCATTTTTTGATGGGATTTTTTTTCTTGCTGGTTTGTTTGAGATCCTTGCAGATTCTGGATATTAGTCCTTTAATCAGAAGTATAGATTGCAAAGATTTTCTCCCACTCTATAGGTTATCTGTTTACTCTGCTGATTATTTATTTTACTGTGCAGAAGCTTTTTAGTTTAATTAAGTTCCACCTATTTATCTTTGTTTTAAGGAATTGGCTCATGTGGTTATGGAGGCTAAGAAGTCCAAGGACCTGCAGTCAGCAAGCTGGAGACCCAGGACTGCCAATAATGGAGTTCCAGTCCAAGTCTAAAGTCCTGAGAACCAGGAAAGCTGATGGCATAAGTTGAAGTCCAAATCTGACTTCAAAGGCGAGAGAAGATCTACATCTCAGCTCTGAAATCATCAGACAAAGAGAGTGAATTCTGTCCTCCTCTACCTTTGTGTTTTATTTGGGTTTTTAATGGATTGGATGAGGCCCACTCACAACGGAGAGGGCAACTACTTTACTAAGTCTACATATTCGAATGTTCATCTCATCAAGGAGCACCCTCAACAGACACATCCAGAATGTTTAACCAAATATCAGGCAACCCAACTTGGCAAATAAAATTAACCATCATAAGGTGAAAGATGTATATGATCTGAAGAGAGACCAGGGATGCAGGGACGGTTAAACATCCGCAAGTCAATAAATGTGATACACCATATAAACGGAATTAAAAACAAAAATCACATGATCATCTCAATAGATGCACAAAAAGGATTTGACAAAACCCAACATGACTTCATGCTTAAAACCCTCAGCAAAATCGACATAGAAAGCACTTGACAAAATCCAGAATCCCTTTATGATTAAAACCCTCAGCAAAATCAACATAGAAGGGACATATCTTAAGGTAATAAAAGCCATATATGACAAACCCACAGCCAACATTATACTGAATGGGGAAAAGTTGAAAGCATTTCCCCTGAGAACTGGAACACGACAATGACGACCACTTTCACCACTTCCATTCAACACAGTACTAGAAGTCCTCACCAGAGCAATCAGATAAGAGAAATAAAGGGCATCCATATCGGTAAAGAGGAAGTTGAACTGTCGCTGTTTGCTGATGACATGATTGTGTACCTAGAAAACCCTAAAGACTCATCCCAAAAGCTACCAGAACTGGTAAATGAATTCAGCAAAGTTTCAGGATACAAAATTAATGTACACAAGTCAGTGGCTCTGCTATACACTAACAGTGACCAAGGTGAGAATCAAATCAAGAACTCACCCCCTTTTACAATAGCTGCAATAAAAACCTTAGGAATATTATAATTCCTATAATTATAATAGTATATTCCTATAATTGTCAATTGCATACAATCTTTGCAGACAAAAATCTTAATTATATCTGGAATACTTAACCAAAGAGGCAAAAGACCTCTACGAGGAAAACTACAAAACACTGCTGATAGATACAAACAAATGGAAACACATCCCATGCTCACGGATTGTAAAATCAATATTGTAAAAATACCATACTGCCAAAAGCAATCTAAAAACTCAATGCAATCCCCATCAAAGTACCAACATCAGTCTTCATAGAACTAGAAAAATTCATATGGAACCAAAAAAGACATAGAAGTGACATACCTTAAGGTAATAAAAGCCTAGAACCATAAGAGTCTGGAAAAAATTATCGTATCATGGGGTTCAATGAAAATATCAAATCATAAATATAATAATCAAATCTGAAAGTGAATCTAATTTCAAAGAACTCAGAAGACACCGTGTAGGAAGCTCCTTTGAGATAGAGACAAGGGATTATTTGATTCCTTATCTCTAGTGTCTAGAGCAATGTCCAGAACACAACAGATATTCCATATGCATAGTCACATCCTATGTATGTGTATTTCTTTGCCAGCAAGGACAAGGACTAGAGGTCCTAAGCTTTGTTTGTATGGTGAGTCAGTGCCCAAATGAGCAGTAGAATCTCAGCACAGTCACCTACACACTCATTTCGATGCTCTGACCCCTTATCCCAGCTAGTCAAAGTGTGGTCTATGGTTTTGCATTTTAAGGAGATCCGCGGGTGAATCTTGTGACTGTCAAAGGAAGAGAAGCACTGCCCTCGAAATATAGAAAAGATGAACTAATTTATCTAGGCAGGCTGGCTATTTATTTATTTATTTATCTTGTTGATGGGAAGATTCAAATTGACATACACAATCACCCCCATAAGGATTTCAGGTAAAAAACAAAGGTTTAGATATTAGATGTGCTTTACAATTACCACACCAGTCATTTTACTACAGCATCTAGTAGCACATTTCCAATAGATTTAGATGAAAATTCCTATCTCATGAGCCTTCTGTTAGTATTTTCAACATTGGGTACTCAATAAATAGTGGCCAAATTGAATCTCTTACAGGCATCTCACTCAAACTACAGTCATACTTTCCAATAGGCCCCATAAAAATCATTGTTCTGGAGCAATCTAATATATATATCCACCTCTTTAGACACTTAGGTAAGTATAATAATACAAGTTTTGTATTGTGTGTGTATGTGTATTTTGTGTGTGTGTATTGTGTGTATGTGTGTATATGTGTGTGTGTTGTGTGTGTATGTGTGTGTGTATTTTGTGTGTGTGTGTGTGTGTGTTGTGTACCTTGTGGCCTCTTGCCCAGTTTCTGCAACATCTGAAGCTGATGCAAAAGTTTAATGTAAATAACGTCCAGCAATGTTAGAAATGTGGACTTTTATGTGCCCATCAGGAAAAAAAGGTGAATGTTATTGTAGAGGACATTTTCATTCTGGAAAAAATGCATACTGTTTGAATATTACTTTCATGCTTTCCACAGATATTATACACAGATATTATATTCCAAGAGCTATGTTTCAAAGTCATCAAAAACAGAAAATGCATTTTGTATTTCTAGCTGAAAATAATAACAGTAATTACCTACCTTTGGGGAAATGTGATAAAAATGTTAATGACCATCACAACTCATTAAAAGCATAAAATGTGCAAAGATTTAAACTACATGTTATTCATATGAATCTGTGTAGAAATATAGACACATTTGATAAATGCTGTTTAAAGTCTGAGTGCTTTGGTAAATGATTCAGTCATCTGTAGGTTGAAGGGATTACTTTTATCTGCCTTCATAGTGAGAATTAGATTTCTATTCTTTATAACGCAGGTAATATAGATTTTGCATGGAGTAAATGTGTTCACTCCTTACTGTTGGAGTAACGTATTCAGTTTTCCATCATAATCAGAGGTGTGTCCATCTCTGTTGAAGGCAGAATTAAAAACCCCTTCAACATTTTTAAAATAATAGATGAAAAACATATCAAAGTCACTTTTAAAATTTGAACTGACAATCCCATATAACAGGAAAGGGACCAAGAACATCTTAAAGAAATACTTCACAATGGAAGTGATGTTTTAAGTGCAATTTCATCAAGGAGAAGTTTTTCCAAAAAGTCTTTTGACCTCAGTAAGAATCTCATTAGTTTACTCTGGTAAATAGTTTCTAGTAAGATGAGAAAGACTTGATTTTTAAAAAACAATAAAAAATTTACATTGTTTAATCTAATGTTGTGATTTCGAAAGTGCCACTTGTGCCCTTGTGTTACGCATGTGTATTTATCCACATTTTCTTGGCTCATTCAAATGCCAGTAAAATATTTTAATATCCAGGCTCCTCAAAAACCAAATTAAGTTCTAAAAGTGAGGATTGTATGTATGCTGTGAGGTGTGCGCAGATGTATGCGTGTGATGTGTATGTATGGTGTGTGTGTGGTCTGCATGTGTAGTAAGTGCATGGGGTATGTATATGTGTGTGTGGTGTGTATTATGAGTGTCATGTATGAATACTGTGGGTGGTGCATGGTGTGTGTATGTGCTGTGTTTGTGGTGTATGTGTGCATGGTGTGTATGTGTACTATGGGTGGTGTGGTGTGTGTGTGTGATGTGTGTGTGCAGTGTGTGTGGTGTATGTGACATGTGTGTTTGTTTTGTGTATGGTGCTGTGTGTGTGCAGTGTGTGTAGTGTTTGACATGTGTGTTGAATGCATGTGTTGTATGTATGTGATGTGTGTGGTGTGGTGTGTGTGTGCACAGTGTGTGGTGTGTGTATGTGATATGTGTGTTTGCTCTGTGTGTGTAGTGCTATATGTACATGTGCAGTGTGTGGGGAGTATGTGTGGGGTGTGTGTTTGATGTGTGTGTGGTGTGTGTGTGGCACTGTACATGTGTGATGTGTGTGTAGTAGGTTCTTGTGTGTGGTGTGGTGTATGCAGTGTATGTGGTGTGTGTGTGTAGTGGGTGTGGTGTGTGTGTGGTGCTGTATGTGCATGGTATGTGTGTAGTAGGTTCGTGTGTGTGGTGTGTGTGCAGTGTGTGTGGTGTGTGTATGCGTGTGCACATGGTGTGGCGTGTGTAGTGGGTGTGGTGTGTGTGGTGTGTGCATGTGCACATGGTGTGTTGCAGTGTGTATGGTGTCTGGGGTGTGTGCGTGTGCACATGGTGTGGTGTGTGCAGCGTGTGTGTCATGAGTGTTTCCCTTGGCATGTGGACATCAGTCTTCCAGATCAGCTCTCTCCATGTGTCTGGGAACATAAGAAACAAGTTTCTGCAATAATTGTTACACAGCTGTTCCAGAGAGGGACCGAATCTCTGCCGTGAGTGGGTATCTGCGTCATTGCAAGAGGGAGTGTGAGGTCCCGGCTTGGCTCACACCCTTCATAAGTCTAGGCAGGGTTCAGGGTTTGGAGCCTGTCTGGGCTCAGGTTCCTGCTGGATCCTCCACTGTGACCAGAGAGGGAGGGCTCTGTTTCACCACCGGGCACCTGAAGAGGACTGGTGTGCGGGAAGACCAGATAATCATAATGGTATTAATAATAGCAGTAATCATACTGTTTTATACATTATATATATCGTAAGGATTTTAACTTTTATGTAACATAATTGTAAAAATTTCCCATTTGTTTTGTGCTATTTGCCTGGTGTTGAAATGTGTAAGAATTTACATTTTAGGTACATTAGGTTTATTATTCCTTTTTATATGGTTTCTGTTTGAAATTTTGATTTTAGAAGACATTCATTCTCAAGGTCATAAAACACACACACACAGCTAATTTTCTTTTCTCTCTCTCTCTCTCTCTTTTACATTTAATACTGGAATTAACTTTTATGCAAGATGCGGGACCGTGATTCAATTCTATCATTTTATATTTTCAAATCATTACCCAATATTTTAATACCATAAATGGAACAATAGCTCTTGTTTTGTGGATTTAAAATACCACCCTGTTATGAGATAAAATTGTGCTCCATTTCTGTTTTTAATTCTCTTTCATTAATGTGTTTATTTTTGTGCCATTTCAAATTTGTTTAATTTTGAATGGTAATAATAATCTTTAATATCTTATAGTACATTTTATAATATTGGCTGTCGTGTGTGTTCAATAGATCAATTTAAAATCACATTTTCTTGTTCAAAAATATTTTTCTTGGTATTTTTATTGGAATTTGAGCATATTTTTAAATGATTTACAGCAAACTAAAGAGTTAATATTATTGAGCCCTCTCATCCAGAATGTGACACACAAACTCCTCAAACCTTCTTTAATGCCATTTAGTCAAAATTAATATGTTAAATCAACATAAATTAGTATAAATGAATATAACTAGTGATTAGGAAACTTAAATGCATGTTGCTAAGAGAAGAAGCCAATCCGAAAAGTCTACGTACTATTCGATTCCAATTATATGACATTCCAGAAACGGTGAAACTGTGGGAACAGTAGAAACATTAGTGGTTGCCATGGACCGAGGGGAAGGAAGAGGCAGATACACAGAACACAGGGAATCTTTGCAGCAGTAAAACCATTCTGTATGATACTATAATGGTAGATATATACATTTGTAAAAATCTACCTTAGCTTTTAATCTTTTAAATTATGGTGTTTTGTTGCTGTTGTTGTTGTTGTTGTTTTTCTGATGGAGTCTTGCTCTGTCACCAAGCTGGAGTGCAGGGGCATGATCTCGGCTTACTGCAACCTCTGCCTCCTGGGTTCAAGAGATTCTCCTGCCTCAGCCTCCCTAGTAGCTGGGACTACAGTTGCCCGCCACTGCGCCCGGCTAATTTTTGTATTTTTAGTAGAGATTGGGTTCAGCATCTTGGCCAGGCTGGTCTCGAACTCCTGACCTCGTGATCCACCTGCATTAGCCTCCCAAAGTGCTGGGATTACAGGCCTGAGCCACCGTACCCGGCCATTTTTGTTTTAAAAACTGCAGACAAGCTGGGTGCAGTGGCTCAAGCCTGTAATGGCTGCACTTTGGGACACTGAAGTGGCTGGATTGCTTGAGCCCAGGAGTTCAAGACCAGCTGGGCAACATAGTGAGACCCCATCTCTTAAAAAAAAAAAAATATATATATATATATATTTTAAAAAATAGCCAGGAATAGTGCTGCATGCCTGTAGTCCCAGCTGTTCCGGAGGCTGTGGTAGAAAAATCACTTGACCCAGCAGTTTGAGGCTGCAGTGAGCTATGATCATGCCACTGCACTCTAGCCTGAGCTACAGAGCGAAACCCCATCTCAAAACAAAGAACAAAAAACCTACAAGCACCCCTCAGAGATAGTGTGGGTTTGGTTCCAGACCTTTGCAATAAGGCAAATGTTACAATCAAGTTAGTTGCACAAACATTTTGTTTCCCAGTGCTTATAAAAGTTATGCTTAAACTATATTGTCGTCTAATGACTATTTAATAATTAATTAGTAATTAATAGCATTATGTCTAAAAAGTGTGCACATAACTTAAAATACCTAATTGCTAAAAAATACTAATGAATATCTGAGCCTCACCAAGTCATAATGTTTTTCTGGTGGGGATCTTGCCTCTGTATTGACGGCTGCTGACTGATCAGCGTGGGGGTTGCTGAAGGTTGGGTGCCCATGTCAATTTCTTAAACTAAAACAATGAAGTTTGTTCCTTTCACAAAAGATTTCCCTGTAGCATGTGATGCTGTTTGATCGCATTTCATCCATAGTAGAACTTCCTTCAAAACTGGAATCAACCCTGTCAAACACTGCAGCTGCTTTCTCAACCAGGTTTAGGGAATATCCTAAATCCTTTGCTGTCATTTCAGCAATGTTCATAGCATCTCCACCTGGAGTAGGTTCCATCTCAAAAAAATATTTTCTTTCCTCATTCATAAGAAGCAACTCCCCATTTGTTCAAGTTTTATCATGAGTTTACAGCAATTTCATCTCATCTTAAGGCTCTAATTCTAATTCTAGTTGTCTTGCGATTTCTACCGCATCTGCAGGAACTTCCTCCACTGACATCCTGAGCCCTCAAAGTCATCCAGGGGGGCTGGAATCAACTTCTTCCAAGCTCCTGTTAATGTTGATATTTCAGTCTCCTCCCATGAATCACAAATGTCCTTAATGGCATTTAAGGATTGCTATTAAGGACATTTGTGATTCTTGGGAGGAGGTTGAAATATCATGAAAGGATTAATGGTGAATACTTTCCAAAAGATTTTCAATTCAGTTTATCCAGGTTCAACAAAGAAATCACTGTCTATGACAGCTATCCCTTTACAAAATGCATTTATTTATTTAATAATAAGATCTGAAAGTCAAAATCACTCCTTGATCCACAGGCTGAAGGATAGATAATTGTATTAGCAGCCATGAAAATAACATTAATTTCCAAGTACATCTCCATCTAAGCTTCTGGGTAGCTGGGTGAATTGTCAATAAGCAACAATCCTTTTTTTCTTTTTTCTTTTCTTTCCTTCTTTTTTTTTTTTTTTTTTCAGTCTCGCTCTGTCGCCCAGGCTGGAGTGCAGTGGCGCGATCTCAGCACGCCGCAAGCTCCACCTCCTGAGTTCACGCCATTCTTCTGCCTCAGCCTCCCGAGTAGCTGGGACTACAGGAGCCTGCCACCACGCCCGGCTAATTTTTTTGGATTTTTAGTAGAGACGGGGTTTCACCGTGTTAGCCAGGATGGTCTCGATATCCTGACCTTGTGATCCACCCGCCTCGGCCTCCCAAAGTGGTGGCGTGAGTCATCGTGCCCGGCCCATCCTTTGAAGTTTTGAAGCCAAGCGTTGACTTCTCTCTAGCGGTGACAATTCTACATCTTCACCAAGCTTAATCATTTCTAGCTCTGGACTTACTCGAGAGATGTGCAATTCCTCCTTTCATTTGAGCTCTTTGAGGCCACTGTGGTTATTGATACCCCAGCAGGTGTCGCCCTCCTCCCTCTTCTATTGAGTTCACCCACACCCAGGCGTGGGGAAAGCTGCTTCCCGCACCCCACATGCCCTGCACGCCTGGGGCTCTCCCACAGGGGGCTTTCGTGAGCCAGGGAGCAAAGGCCGTCCCCCTGCTGCAGCCCAGCCAGGCTGCGCGGGCAGAAGGAATCTCCCAACCTGCCCCTGCACTCGGGGCTTTGTGTTCGGTGCCCTGGCTCCTCCGGAAGTGGAACTGTCCCACCCTCAGACTCCTAGGTGGCCTCTGTACCCCCAACAAATGACAGGAAGACCAGGACCCACAGCACAGCAGCCTGTTGGGCGCGTGCTCAGTGGGACAGCCTGGGCCAGCTCAAGCTGAGTCACAGGACCAAGGTGCGCTTGCGCCACCCACGTCCCAGCGGAATCCCTGGTGGGGCTGGAGCCCCAGGTCTCCAGGGCGGCGTGGGAACCCGAAGACGGGGCACCTCGAAGTCCGGAGTCGCGACCCCGGAGGCCTCCGAGCGTCAAGCATACATTCAAGCCATCCAGGCGCCCTCTCAACCGCTCCAGGAGACTCAGCGCTCGTCTGCACTCCCCTGCAGCCTGTTAGATGAGCTCCTGTCGACTCTAGAATTTCAGCAAAAGGGACAACCTTGGCTAGATCCGGCGCCACTGGGGAAGCTGAAGGACGTGGAACAGCCCTGCTGTCCCACCCTCAGACGCCTGGGGGACCTCCGCACCCGAACAGATGGCAGGAGATTCAGGACCCGCAGCCCGGCGGCCTTCTGGGCGCCTGCTCAATGGGACAGCCTGGGCCCGCTCAGGCTGAGTCACAGGGCCAAGATGTACTCGCGCCGCACGCGTTCCACATGAGTCCGTATTGGGGCTGGACCCAGGGGCCACGGGTCGCCAGGGCGCGTGGGAATGCGAAGTCGAGGCACATCTACCTCCGCAGCCCGTGCCCACGGAGGCCTCTGCGTGGCAGAAGCAGATGCAAGCCATTCAGGCGCCCTCCCAACTGCTCCAGGAGCCGGAGCGTTCATCTGCACTCGCATCAGCCCTGTTATATAAGCTCCTGTGGACCCCAGAATTTCAGCAAAAGGCACAACCTTTTCTAGCAACGGAGCCACTGGCAGAGCTGAAGGACGTGGAAGAGCCCGCTCCGCTGGAACCACTCCTCAGCCAGGAAGAACACCGGGCTCTGCTGGAGGAGCTTTAGGACGCGGGGTTGGGACGGGGTGGGGGCAGGGCGGTGGCCCCTCTTTCGCGGTCAGTCTCTGGCTCGGTATGGAGAGGCGTCTCTTCCCTTCCAGCTTACCTGTCTAGGATTCTGAGTTCCAGGTCCGGCGAGAGACTCCATACAGAGGAGGGCTGTCATTCTTTCCTGAGCATCCCGGGGATCAGAGCCCGCCCAGGTACCCAGAGATCGGCCATCTACTGCACTTACGTGGGTCCGCAGGCAGCCGGCTAGGCTTTGGGACCAGCCCAGGCAGAGCTCTCAGCCCATCCGCGCGCACCGTTCCTCAGTGGGGTAGGAGGAGACCTCCACCCCCGGAACAAGCCCGGGCAGCTTCCAGGCCTGCTCTCCTTTCCGCAGCTGGACTCCTCTGCCTCCCTGCTCCACCCTCACTCGCCCACCAGTGCCCCGCCAGCCTCCTCGGCATCACGTGGAGCGCCCGGCAACTAAATGTAGACCCCGCGATCTCGCGCAAACCGTGGTTCTGCCCTTTCTAGGCGGGAGGGAAGCCGGGCAGAGATGTAGAAAGGAACGGAGACAAAGTGGGAGGGAAGGACGGAGGGAGGAAAGCACGGATGAACGGAGGGACATTGGAAGGGATGGAGGTAGGGAAAGAAAGAAAAGGAGAGGAAGAGAGGGAGGGAAGGAAGGAGAAAGGGAGGTATGGATGGAGGGAGAGAGAAGGAGGGAAGAACAGAGGGAGGGAGGGAGAGAGGGAGAGAAGGAAGAACAGAGGGAAGGATGGACAGAGGGAGAAAAGGAGCAAGAAACAGAAAGGAAGGCAGAGAGAAAGGCGGTCTTCTGCCTCCAGGACCAACAGGACCCAGCACTCCGGGAAAATGTTGGGTGCCCAGTGCGGGCTGAGTGCCCGGCTCACAGCCATGTCGGCCTGCGGGGCGCTCACTGGCCCCTCCGGATCGCCAGCCCGGGTCACTTCATCCCGGAGCGATTCAAACGAATTTCGTCTCCCAAGGAATGAGCAAAATGCCCAGAGAGCAATGAGCCGAGACTCCGGTGGTTGCCCGTTTTTCATCCACATGGTTCACAGATGACACAGCCCCACGTCGAGCCTGCAACAGAGCGCGAGGCGGATAGTTCCAGCCACACAGGAGTCGCACTCAGGCCGACTGAAGCGTGGTTTCGGGTTCCACGTTCCTTTGCCCTCTGCAAGGGGGCCTGTTGCTCGCGTGTCTCCAGCCCCCGAAAGAGTGATCATGTTGACAGTTTGTTTCCTGAGCTCTGTGGGGACCCAGAAACCTCCAGGGAAGCGTGGAAAAGCAGCACCGTGTCTTCGCTCTCCTTTCCAGTTTCCAAACTGGCCACGGTGGAGACTCCTCTTGTTGCAAGAAACAAGAATCCGTCGTCAGGCCGTGATGCCTCCATCCCCTGCCCAGGCTCCGTGCTCTCCGGGCGGCCTCCCTTTCGCAGACGCTCCAGGCCTTCCCCGGCTCTCCAGCTCCCTAGCTTCCAATACATCGGGCCGGCCCAGGACCAAGTGTGCTCCGAGGCGTCAGGGCCCAAGGGTCACGGTTCTGGGATCCCCTCGGGTCCTCCGACTTGCCGCGGAAATAATGTTTTGGATCCCTCGCCGCCCCTCCTGCAAGGCCCCCCTCTTGCCCCACCCACCCCGAGCCGCCAGGGCTGTCCGGGGACGCCCAGCTGGCCCAGCCCCGCGGGATCTTTTTCTCACAACGCCCCCACCACCGTCGCTTGTCCCCAAGAGGACCCGGCCAGTGACCAGGGGGGTGGGGAGGCTCTGCTTTGCCCCGCACTAGAGCCGGCAGCCTGATCCCGGGAGAGAGGGGCTGTGGGACACCCAGACACACCCCACCACCACCACCACTAGCAAACCCACCCCGACACACACACAGATATACACGGGCGCACGCGCGCGGGCACACACGCACGGACACACAAAGACACAGACACGGACATATGGACACACGCGGGCACACACACACGGACACACAAACACGGACACACACGGACATACAAAGACACAGACACAGCTTGAAAGAGAGCTAGGGAGACCCGGATGGAGAGATAGAAACGGAGGGGTGGGGGGGGAGAGAGAGGGGGGGAGAGAGAGGGGGGGAGAGAGAGAGAGAGAGAGAGAGGTGGATGGAGGGGTTGAGAGAGACAGAGGGTGACAGCAGAGCGCGAGGTGGAGGGGGAAGCAGAGAAAGGGAGAGGGTGGGGGAACTGGAGAGCGAGAGCGACAGAGCCTTGCAGAGGGAGGCTCTGCTCAGGTAGACAGCGCCCCATTGAGCAGGTCGGGGTAGGGTGGAGGGTGCTTGGGCCGGGCTAGAACAGGGGGGTAGGGCCCCTCATGCGGGAAAATCAACGGAGCCCTGAGACGTGTTTTTTTCTTGGATTCGTTGGTTGTTTTGGGGGTGCCTTTCATAGGGTCCTTCCTTTGTTTGCTTCTTTCTGTCTCCTTGGTGCTGTGGGCCCCGAGATTTGTAGAGTGCGCGCGTCTGTCCGGCGGGAGCCGTGGCGCTGAGCGCTTCCACAGCCCGAGGCCTGGGTCTCTCTCTTGTCCTCGGGACTGCAGTTTACACGAAGTCGGTGGCAATGGGAAACCGGGTGCACAGGGACGGATTTCCTCGTGGCGGGCGAAGACAATATCCTTCCCCCGGAAAGCAACCCACGGGTTCTGGAGCGCAGGTCTTGGCTGGCGTCTGTGGGACCCGCTGCCCCTTCCTCCGGTTTGGACGGTTGCGGGGGCGCTGGATGAATGAATTGAATTAGGTAATTTGGGAAGATACCCTGGACGGCAGGAAACCCACGCCTGCGCCTTCGGGGTCGAGTACCTGCCGCAGCGCCCCGGCTGGAGCCGGGCTCCTTGTGGGGCTGCAGCCAGGGGGAAGAGGTGGGATGCTGCCTGGCGGTGCTGCAGCTGCGGACCCCCACGAGGAGGCTTCATCTTGACATAAATCTTTTTCTTTCTTCAGTTGATCTGTATCCTTAATTTTAGGTTAGTGGTAACTTCAGAAATTCAGAGGCACAAAATATGGTTGTCCACACTTTATAATTGCATTACCACCTCCTATTACCACCACCTTCCCCGTTCCCCCTACCCCCCAGATTAGGTCTCCCCGTTTTGCCCAGGCTGGCCTCAAACTCCTGGGCTTAAGTGATTTGCCTGCCTCGGCCTCTCAAAGTGCTGGGATCAGAGGTGTGAGCCACAATGCCCAGCCAACCACCTCCAAGTTTTGATTCAGCAGCACTGGGTCGTGGAGCTAAGGACCCACAAATTTAGAAAGGTTTTTAAATATCATAACGTTTCTGTGAGGAAACAGAATTTGGTATTAAATTTTTAGACTATTTTATAATGTTCTGTTTTTTCCATTGAGCACAGTACTAAGTAGTAATTGGAAAATCACAGCAGAAGTCATATTACTTTTTCTAATACAGAGTTCTTGGCTGTTCTCTAAGCTAAACCTTTTCACCTACCTTGAGAAAAAGAAAAAGCCCCAAACTGTGAGGAGACAGGAGATAGTAGCCAAACATCCAAATAGGTGGGAGTGAATAAAGCAGATGACACAGATGAGATGTCCAAAAGTCAAGGAGAAAGCCAGATAGATCTTAAAGTGTGGTTTGGGAAGCTATGCTCCAATGGAAATGGTTTCTGAGAAGCCCTGGTTTCTTTCTCTTGCTGTCATATAGAGACAGATATCTTCTGTCCCACTCTCTTCAATTCTCTAGGACTGGACTTCCCCTTCAGCGATCATTTTTCCAGGTTACAAACAAAATCAAAGCCCTTTGCATGGCTTACAAGGGACTGGAGGACCTGGCTGCTTGCTCTTTTATTGCTTTTGAGGACATGGGGCTGTCTGT
Organism: Macaca nemestrina; assembly: GCF_043159975.1. Taxonomy (NCBI): domain Eukaryota; kingdom Metazoa; phylum Chordata; class Mammalia; order Primates; family Cercopithecidae; genus Macaca; species Macaca nemestrina. Next base: position 156,791,698 of record NC_092128.1, read on the forward strand.
GATTTTTAAGGAACTGTATGTTAAACATTTTCTAATTTCCATTTTGAGTCTTGTCTAAAATGTGTGAGAATAGTGGAGATATTGGGATTTGGTTTAGAAATCCCAGAAACACCACATCCAGATGTTGTATATTTTCTACTTTATAATTTCATATCCTATGAAGGTTTCAATTGTGATTCTACAGGAATTCATACTCAAAAATTGTATCAGAACACTAAGCATCTGCCCCATATAATAAAACCTAATGTTATTTTACTTCAAAATTTTAAGTTTTTTGGTATGTATTAAGGCTAATACTGTAAACACTCTGTGCCTAATTCCTAAACTGTATTATGATTTAATGTATCTACTTTCTACATTTAAAACATGTACTTTGCCATTGAGGAAGTTAGAACATTGCTGAGCATGTATTAAATTCCCATTTGCTTCCTGATTTTTAAATAGTTATCATTTTATAATTTTCTCTTGTTTAGTTTGAAGCTTACTAGGACTGTGTCATTGATATGTATGTGTGTGTGTATATATATATACACACACAATTATATACATAACAACATATGTCATTGATATACATGTATATGTTTTACATACTTGTATATACACACTTATGTGTATATATGTATGTATACATAACATTAATTTTTTGACCAATAAAAATTGCATAATTATGTATTGTGTACATTATAATAATTTGATAGTTATATATTATAAAATGTTTAATACAATTAAGTTGATGAACATTTATGTCACCTCACATGGTTGTTTTTTGTAGTGACAGCACTTGAGGTCTCCTACTGTTGTAGCAAATTTTAAGCATACAAAACACTGTTATTAACTACATTTTAAAGCTATACATTAGAGCCCCAAAATTTATTTATCTTATAACTGAAATTTTGTACTATTTGAGTACCTTATCATTTTTTCTACCTCCAGACCTGGTCATTACCATTGTACTCTCTGCTTCTATGAATTCAGGCTTTTTAGATTCTCCATTTAAGTGAGAACACACAGCATTTGTCTTTCTGTGTCTGGCTTATTTTGCTTAGCATAATGTACCCAGATCCATTCATGTTGTTGAAAGAGCAGAATTTCATTCTTTTTTATGGGTGAATAATGTTCGGTTGTCTATTTATGCCACATTTTCCTAATCCATTTGGAATCTACAGATAAGTCATTTTAAAAAAAAAATATATCCTTGACAGTTGTGAATAATGCTGCATTGAACACAGGGGTGCAGATATTTCTTCGAGATACTGATTTTATTTTGGTTATAGACAGAAGTGGAATTTCTGGATTGTACAATAGTTCTATTTTTTTTTAAATAACCTCCATGCTAATTTCCATAATGACCCTTCCAGTTTACAACTTATTAAGACTGTACAGAAATATTTTGTCACATCCTTGTTAACACTTGTCGTATTTCTTCTTTTTGATATTAGCCAGTCTCACTGCTGTAAAGTGCTATCTCATTATGATTTTGATGTGCGATTTTCTGATGAATAGTAATGTTTAGCAGCTTTCTACACAACTGTTGGCCATTTGAATATGTTTGTTAAAAATATTTAGTCTTTTGCCTATTTTTTAGTTGGATATTATTATTATTATTGTTTTGCTTCTGATTTGTGTAACTTTCTGCTATATTTTGAATACTAACCTCTTATCATATGTGGTTTGCAAATATTTTATCCCATCTTAAAGATTTTCTTATTTTTTGCTGTGCATAACAGTTTGATACACTACAACTTTGTTTGGTGTTATTGCTATACTTGTGATATCATATTTTAAAAAAAATCATTGCCAAGGCCAGTATCATGGAGGCTTTTCATACGCTTTTTTAAAGATTTTCTCTTAAGGATTTATTTATTAAATTTAAGTCTTTTTTAAGTCAATTTTTGTGTCTGGCATAAGAAATGTGATCTAATTTTATTATTGTGCTTGCGAGTGTCTAGTTTTCCCAGCACCAAGTATTGAAAAGGCTACACTGTATTGAGTATTCATAGTGCCCTTGTCAAAGATTAACCTTAGATGCATAGATTTACTTCTGGGCTCTGTATTCTGTTCCACTGGTTTTCGTGTTGGTTCCTATAAACATACCATTATCTTATGTTTACTATAGTTTTGAAATGTAGTTTTAAATAATAAAGTATAATGTCCCCAGATTTCATTTTATTCCTCCTGATTGCTTTGGTCATTCAATATTTCTTATAGTTTTATGTACATTGCAGACTTTATTTTCTATTACTGTAAAAAGTGGCACAGGAATTTTGATAGGAAGTTGAATTAATCTACAGATTGCTTTGGATAATATGGCACTTAGACAATATTCTTCTAATCCATAAACATGTAATATATTTACATTTATTTGTATCTTCTTTAATTTTTTTCATCAATATCTTTTATTTTTTATTGTTAAGATCTTTCACTCACCACACTGGTTAAATTTATTGCTAAGAAGTCTACTATTTTGTTGCTGTTGTAAAAGAGATTTTTATTCTTTTTTACTGGTTTGTTGCTAGTATATAGAAACAAAACTGATATTTGTATGTTAATTGTATATTCTGCTTCTTTACTGAGTGCATTTATTAGCTTAAATGCACTATTTAAATGTACTATTTATGTTTTTATGCATAACATTATGTCATCGACAAACAGTGACTTTTTTTCTTCTTTTCCATTTGGATCTTTTAGATTTTCTTGCTTAATTATTTGATGTAGGACTTAATTATTCTATGCAGGACTTCCAGTTCTATGTTAAAATAGGACCATTAGAATGGGCATAATATAGACTTGCATTGGTGTTTGTGCATTTGAAGGAGCAAACACCTCTTTTCATTTTTATAAACTGGTTTTGGCAGGTAAAGATCTTCATCTGTTGGGTCTCAAGGCTGATGAGATCTTTACTCGGTTTGCAGTAAAAAGGCTTGTAGCTGGGTCACAAGGTGGCTACCGAATCTGGAGTGGGTTTTACCTTTAGTGGGCTTGTTACCAGGAGCACTTGTGGTTGTGAATCCTGTCATGTTTTTGGGCAGACTGGATTGTTTCAGGGCTTTGTTCTGTGGAGCAGGCACTAGGGCAGGCTTCTGCTGTATGGTGGGCCTAATAGCAGATGTGTGGGTGAGTGTGGCTCCACTGAGTACCTAGCAGGGTTTCCCCAGGTCATCTATCAACAGGGACTTTTGAACTGTTTTGTGTGGGTCACAGGGATGATGTCCCCAGCTTTTTTCTTATTCCTCATGATTGGTTTGGCCTTTCAGCCTACTTTGTAGACTTGCATTTTCTATTATTATAAAAAGTGAGACAGGGATTTTGGTAGGGATTTGAGTTAACTTACAGATTGCTTTGGATAATTTGACACCTTATTAACCAAAGGCCTTGCCTTCTCAAAATGACTCTTCTCAATCTTGGGTTTTAGCAAGGTTTTATAATGCCCTGTATCCTGAAGCTCACTATATTGCCCAGGCTGTTCTTGATCTCCTGGCCTGAAGCAGTCCTCCTGCCTCAGGCTCCTGAATGGAGGAGATACTGTCATGAGCCACTGTGCCTGGCTCTCTCATAAAGTTACTTTGGTAGATGGATGGCTGACTAGTTTTTATTCCTGCAGGGGGATATAAAAGTAGGGACCCCCTAAGACAGTCTTGATAATGTCACTGTCTCCATACATTTATTCCTTATTTTGTTCTCTTGCATGTTTTTGTGTTATTTTAGGTTCAGACATTAAGAACAATAGGCTAGGATTTATACATTGCGTAAAAAGTAAATTAGATAGCTAGTAGGTACTCTATATATATTATAATGTTCACCTGTAAGATTAAGTTTAGTGCAGGCAAAAAGGGCTCATTAAAATTTTCATCCACTTTTTTCAACCTCTACCCAAACTATAATATAATTTATGCCCCAATTTTTATTTTATCAGAGATGACAGGGTATTGTCTTTCATGATTGCTCTGAGGATTTCCAAAAGCAAATGCACCTTACAGGATGCAAGATATTGGAGACGGTAATTATAGATGACTTTTCTCAGTCTTTTTATTGTGGTAAAATTACATAGCACTCTATTTTTAAGTGTATGGTTTGATGGCATTAAGTGTGTTCACACTGTCATGCTGCAATCACCGCCATCCATCTCCAGAACTTCCTGGTCTCCCCACGCTTGAAACTCAGTCTACCAAACACTAGGTCTCCTCCTGCCCCAGCTCTGGTAAGCACAACAGATTGCTTGCAAAATAGGCTTTTTCAGTAAGAGAAGGGCAAGGAGAAGAGCTCTCAAGACTGTCTTGAGATTTGAGTAAGTGTTTTAGGTTTTGATCTCTGGTATCCAGTGTAAAGGAGCTATTGAAGACGTGGGAAGGCGAAGGTCTATGATCTCAGGAAGTGCCGGGCTGGGCAGCTTTCCCGCTGTGACGGGGGCACTTGCTCTCAAACCTGCCTGAGATAATCGCGTGAGGATGGTGCTGCATTGTGACAGCTCTGAACTTTGTCTCCTTGAACGTTGCCAAGTACATTGAACTTTGTCTCCTTGAACGTTGCCAAGTACATAAGCTTTGGTGAGACCTAGAATTTGAACACTGTTGACTTTAGAACACACTCATTTTTGTAACGCTCTACCTGTTCTCATCAATAGGAAATGTGCTGTCTTTTTTTTTTTTTTTTTTTTTTTTTTGCCTTAATATTCTGTGTTGCAATAGCAGTAGAGCAGTAGTTGCAGCGGATGCTCCTTCTGGTTTCATGGTCATTGCCAAATACAAGCTTCTGGAAACCGTGTGAACAATGAAGTGGTTTTCTGCAAAGGGCTTTTTTGAACACCTTGTTTTTTTCTGGAATATCTGTTGTGGTGTAAAACATTTTCATATTTAGGGGTTTGTAACGTGTTTTATTACTGGTTAGCTTTGAAACCCCATGTTTTTGCATGTCATGGGACTGCTTTATCCTGTTATTCTATGATATAGCTGGTTTGCAAAACTATTGGTTATTTCACTTTAAAAACCAAAGCAGCTTACAGTATGAGTGTGATTCCTGTAAGAATTTAATTATAAAATTGATTTGTGTTCAATAAACTTACTGGAATGACTAGATCAGTGGACAAAAGATAAGAACATGTTAAGTCTCTGGGCCAGGAAGGACTTCTAAATAATACACATGATACACAGTAATTTCTTAAGAAAAGATTAGATTTAGTACATAACTGTTTAAAACCTCTATATTTTCTATTATAGCCATTCCACAGTGCCCATGGGGGTGGGCTGCAGGACTGCCTATGGAATCCAAGGTCTGTGGGCACTCAGGTCCCTGGTATAAAATGGCATCATGTTTGCGTATGACATACGCACATCCTCCTGCAGACTTTGTCACGTCAGGGTTGCTCGTAACAGCTATACCATGGACATGCCATGCGAGTAGTTGTTAAACTATATTGTTTAATGAATAATAAAGTCTGAATGCTTAGTACAAACACATTAAAAAAAATTCTTGATCTATGGTTGGTTGAATCCACAGGCCTGGAACCCAGGGATAGATTACAAACTCTAGAAGCAAAACAAACAAATAAAGAACTTGAGGTCAGCAGTGACAGATGTGGGATCACACTGAATCTCATGAGTTTTGCTGTCTGTGTCACTGCAGAGTGTAAACGGGAACACTTTATAGCTTAAGGTAAAATAGGTAACAGGAAACACTACGGAATGGGCACGAAGGCGTGTCCCTCATTACCACGTGTTACAGCCAAGCGTCTGCCTCCTGGTGAACGATCTGTTCTGTGGGGAGACTAGACGTTGATGATTTTCGGATGTGTGAAGGGAAATGCCCTCCGAGAAGCATAGCTTTGGCCGGAGCACGTCAGACGAGAGTTAGCATGGCATGGAGTTTCCACAGTGCCCCTCAGGCCTGCCTCTTCTCTCCTCTCACCATCCCTGGCCCTGACTCTTACCAAGGGAGGAAATTTCAGCTCCAGCTGAGCCCCGCACAGGGCTGTGGGTCTCTAGGGCAGGTGCCACCTTCGCCTGAATAGGTTGTGGCAGACGAGGGTCTGGCCGTACTTTAACTGTGATAGGTGCTTTCAAAGATCCAGCATCCCGCAAACCCAGGTGCTGAAAGTTCCTCCTCCACTATCCTGCAGAGAGAGGGGTCTTTTCCTGCTTCCCCTAAACCCGAGCTGACTTCCTGTCTGTTCTGTACACCTAGCTCTTAAGAGCAGTTGTTGTTAATCATCTAGCAGACAAACACCATAAGGTGACAGCCTGGGAGGGTAGATGGGGCTTGGAAGGTGGTTTCCTGAATAACAGGGTTCAGTTCCCTGTTTTGGCGTCATTTGACCCAAGGACCCAAATAACTGAAATATTGTCAGCAAAACACCCATGTTGTGTCTGAGTTTTTTTTTTTTTTTTTTTTTAAAGGAATGGGTGCGAACTTCTAACAGGGACCTGACAAAAGAGAAAGATTTCTTCTCTGCAATGTGAAGGTCGGGGCTGGCTGGCATTTGCCATCTGTGACTAGCAGGGACCCAGGCTGCTTCCCTCCTGCCGCCCGACTCCTGCTCCTCTAGCTCCTGCCCCTGTTCCCACCAGCAGGAAGAGGAGCAGAAAGGTGCCTTTTCTCCTTTAAGGGGATGAGGTGAGAGTTGCACCTGCCATTTCGCTAGTCCCTGGGGTGATTCTCCAGCATGGGTAGGAGTTGGGTTTGGAGGCCTGAGCCCCTTGAAGCTGGGGTTGCTGTTCCCTGAGCAGCAGGAGCCTGGACTCTGGGAAGTGGGGTCAGAGGGTAGCCTTTGCTGCATCCGCAGGAGGATCCCCTGGTCCCAGTTGACATCTTCATTGCAGAAGGGGGTGTGGGCTTCCTGGTCTATTGACAAACATTACTTTTTCTTTTTTTTTTTTTTTTAAGCACATCGAACCCTAATTCCTTCGCCCTTTATTAAAGTGGCATTTTGTAATTCCACATGAGTTCATCGTTATACTCACAGGAGAGAATGCTTCCTGCAAACCAGAAGGGTCTCTGAGATGGTTCTCAGCCCATAGTGAGTTCATTTTCCCAAGGTTAAAGACACAGCCTCAGGAGGGGTTGAGGACACACTGTGACAGCCTCAGGAGGTCCTGGACATGTGCCCAAGGTGTTTGGGGCACAACTTGGTCTTACACATTTTAGGGGGACCTGAGACATCAATATATATGAGATGTACGTTGGTTGTGTCCAGGATGGAGGGACAGCTCGAAGCGGGGAGGGGTTTCCAGGTCACAGGTAGATCAGACAAATGCGTTTCAGGTGAACCTTTCCAGAGGAAGCCATCAGATCCGCATTTATCTCCATGTGCAGATGGTGACTTTGAGTTCTGTCCTCTGTCCATGAGGAATTTCCTTGTGGACCGGTTGTGAGGGAGGTACGTGGCTTTTTTTCCCCCTAGTAGCTGTCTCTGTTAGGAAGAGCATGGGAGGCAGGTTTGCCCTAAGCTGTTCCCCACCTTGACGTCCCTTTAGCTTAGTGATTTTGGTGTCCTGAGATGTATTTTCAACTTCAGGCTTCTGTATACACTGGCACTCTAAACAGTGTTGTAGGAGGCATCTAACTTACTTAGAAGAAGAATCTATTTGGAAGGACTCTTGAGCACCTTCATCCTTGAGAGAACAAAGCCTTTGTTTAGTTTGCCCCAAGGCTGTTAGGCTGCCCCAGGCTATGTGGCCTTAGAAAGCTATGCCCCTCTGAGCTCCTGCCTGTGGAATCTGGTGACTTTGAAGTTAATCCAGCAGCTACATGTTTTGGAAAGCAGATTGCCTCTTAAAGTGTTGGTGATTATGATTCTAACACTAGAATTTCAGTGTGTATTTTCCACCCTTCTTACTTTGTCTCCTCATACCCTGAGATGCTGCTGCATTTGCCCTTAGGCTTCATTGAGGGAGGGTCAGTTCTGAGCCTTTCTTAGATATTGACCTTGAACAGACAGAATCGAGATTCAGAAAAACCCTCGAGCTCTGAGAGTGTGCTGATGTCTATGTAAGTGAGGTTCATGTGTCAAATTCAGGTTTAAGAAATACCAGTTCTAGGCTGGGCATAGTGGCTCATACTTGTAATCCCAGCACCTTGGGAGGCTGAGGTGGGCAGTTTCCTTTTGAGCTCAGGAATTCAAGACAAGCCTGGGCAACATAGCAAGACCCTGACTCTACAAAAAATTAAATAGGAGTGGTGATGTGCACCTGTGGTCCCAGCTACTTGGGAAGCTGAGGCTGGAGGATCACCCCAGCCTGGCAGGTTGAGGCTGCAGTGAACCATGATAGCACCACTGTACTTATGGTGCACTGTGCCTGAGTGACAGAACAAGAACCACCACACACATACACACACAAATAATATTAATTCATGCAGTGGCCAGTTCTGCTGGGACCACCTGTTAAGGCTACTCTGGGCCTCATGGTTTGAGAAGGGTCTGTCCAGGGGAGAGAGCGAGTGGCTTGAGGGCCTAGAAGCCAGTTCCTGTGGTTCAGCGTGACTGCGGGTGTGGAGCTGGGGGCAGGGCTCTCCAGGGCATGAGTGGGTAAATGGATGGGCTTCTAGGATGAGCCCCTGTGACTTTGCCTGGTTTACATCCATCCAGTAAAAATCCACAGGCTCTTATTCTAGAAGCTTCTGCCGGGGCTGATGGACTGGCCTGGGGACAGAGGGTGCCCTCAGAGCCTCAGGGTACCTTCTGGTTTAGGAAGAGCACTTAGTCACCTAGATCTAGGATTTATGGCACTACAGGGGACTCGTCACACTCGGAGCAGCAGCCATCTGCACTCTAGACTTGGTTCTAGGCGAAGTATTTTGGAGCCTGTTGGTACCCTGTGTTCTGTTTATCTGTAAAACAAGTTAGAGTTATAACTAGTTAAAATTTATTTTTAAAATTTTGCCACAGAATATGGCAGTTGTGGTGGAGCTTGGCCAGAGACCCCCACATCAGACGCTGCTGCGTGCTGGGCTGCAAGCGTTGCCTGCATTGGCTGCCCCTCCCGGTGTGTCTGTGCTCTTGACACGGGCGCTCGTCGAGGCTTGGCCTGTGGGACTCGTGCAGCCGTTTGTCCGTGTTCCTGAGGTTCCGCAGACTTCACGGTCCCGTGGCAGAGCGTGGGGTATCTGCTTGCATCCTGATTTCCCCAAACCCCAGGACAAGCCAAGAATTCTAACACACAACTGCAGAAGGCCCCGTGGTGTGGATTTGTGGGTGACACAGCCTTTCCCCAGCTCGGCCTTCATCTCCAGAGTTGGCTTTAGGGCGATAGAAGCTTCCTTCAGACTAGGGGGCCCTGAAGCTTTGGTGCTAGGAATTCGGTGACCAGCACGGATGATACCCCATTTCTCTGCATTTGTAACAATAGTTGTTGACATGACCACGAGATGTACAGAGGAAGGAAAAAGGAGGTTTTATTTTCAGAATAACAGTCTGTGCTTTGGGAAATGTGGTCTTGGGGGAACTGTAAGCACGCACCCCTCAGGAGGGAGGAGGCCGCGGCGTTGAACCTTCCGGGGTTTGTTCACTGTGTGTGTTCGTCGGGCTCATGGAATGTCTGAACGTTTACAGGGAAAGTGGGATTTCTTCATCCGGTTCGTGGATTGTCTGAACACTTACAGGGAAAGTCTAGCACACGCACAGTGAGTTAACCTGTAACATCCATCTTCGCATTGGGGCGAGTGTAACATTTGAAATGAGGTGGACTCAGCGTGTCATGTACAAAGGAGAGCCATTGGGCACAGACGTTTATGCGCAGCCTCAGTCACAGCCAGGACTGGCTCAGGGTCTGCAGCTTGTGGTGGGAAAGGACACTCACAAGGCCATTCTGTCCAGTCGGGGCTGCCAGCAGGGTCCCAGGGTGGGGCTGTCTGGTCGGCCGGCGTCGAGAGTCCACCCAGGTCCCGTGGGCAGCATTCCTCTAAACCTGGCTTCTGTCTGATTGCGGAGGAGACTTCATGCTGGTTAACAAACTGTACAGGAGTTAGTGCCGTGGGGCTTTGGGGTCGACCTTCTTCCCTGTGATGCCAGTTACATTTCTCTCCGGGCCTCATCGTAGCCACAGAGACTGCACCTCGTCTGACAGCAGGAGGTGCCATGTTGACATAGTAATTTATTGTATTAACCTTTTTGTTACTATTTTAATAATCTTTTTTTCTTTTTAAAGAGATAGGGTATTGCTGTGTTATTCAAGCTAGTCTTGAACTCCTGGCCTCAAGCAATCCTCCCACCTCGGCCTCCCAAAGTGCTGGGCTTATAGACGTGAGCCAGTGCACCCAGCCTACAGCCATGTTTTTAAAACTCAGCAGTTTAAAAACCCTACTCCTTTCTCCCCGTCAAGCAGGCTGGTTGGCCTTGTGCAAACTGGGGTGTCACGATTTTGGCCCCCCTTTTATTTTTCCCTTTGGCCTCAAGTTCTGATGAGAACAGCAGTTACAAAGTGGGCATTAGGTGATTCTTCCGTTACTAAAGCCAGGATTCTCACCAGTTAGAGATGTTTGTTCCCAGGATCCCAGAAAGCTGTTTTGAATCAAGCCTATAGCAAATAAGGAACTAAACCCTTGGTCCTCTGCTTAGTACCTGGGGAATGTGTTAGTTGCTGACACCCTTTGATCTGTGCTCACGGGCTGCATCTCATCACAGGAAGCAGAGTCGCCCTGTGGAATAAAGCCCGGCTTGTGGTGGAACGTTGGGATGCTCTGGGCTGTCAGTCCCTTAGACAGTGGCAGACTTGGAGACTAAGCATCGCATGCAGAGTCCAGGCAACCAGAGTGCATCCACCTTAGAGACCACACAGCTGGTCGGCAAGGTAGACATCCAGGCAGATGGCCCTGACAGGCCTGCCACGCAGCGAATTAGGAATTCATTAGCAAAGAAATCAAACTCACCTGTGGGTGCCAGCTACTTGGAAGGCTGAGGCGGGAGGATTGCTTGAGCCAGAAGGTCAAGGCCGCGATGAGCCATGATTGTAATACTGCACTCCAGCCTGGGTGACAGAGCGAGACTCTGATGCAAAAAAAAAAAAAAAAAAAAAGCCATCTACCTTACTCTTCATAGCAGGAGGGATAATTTATCAAAGTAACTGCAACAAAACTTAGATGAGGTAATTTCAGTGGCTAACTGAGCTGTCCAGCCCAAGTGGCTGGCTCACAACGGAACAGAGCCAGGTGCTGCTGCAGCTGCCCTCCCACCCAACCGCTTGTAGACACTTTCTGTTTTCCCATATCTCCCTTTTGGATACGTAGCTCGCTACTTTATAGCTAAGCATCAGTTAAACAGGTTGTTTATTTTGAAAAGTAACTATTGTGTCTTTTAAGGACAGAAAATGAAGCAGGTGACAGGAGCGTGGCGACGTGAATAGATTTAGAGGAATATTTAGTACTTGGCACCACTCTGATCCCTCCTTCTTCTCTCATGCTTAATTACAGCTGCCGCCTCCTAGGACAGAACACTTTCAGCTCTGTGAGTAGGAATTAAACATGTTCTAAATCAGAAGTTTTAGTTAAGCAGTATTTTACGTGAATGCCCAGTCCCTAAGTGCTCACTGTACTGGTGTGTGGTGTAGAAGAAGGAATGGGGGCTTGGGGCCGGGTCTATGGTGTAGTGTCCTGGTTTCCATCTAGTGAGATGAGGGCCATGAGATGGCGTAGAAGGTTCAGACTGTGGGATTGAATGGATCTGACCACTCCTGGGAAGCCTCGAGTCTAAATCAACTTGGGCTGGTTTTGGGGAGACGCTGGCAGCGCTGTCCTCACAGGTCACTGGGAGGGGCTCTGGCACCGTCCCCGTCAGGTGTCTCATGATCAGCCCAGCTTGCTCATCTCAGAAGCTGCTGGTAGCATTCTCGCTCCTGTTGTTTGTTGCGTGTTATTTAGGTTCTGTTCATGTGGGGACCTAGGAAGTTCCACAGTAAGAGGAGAGCTGCTGAGCCGCCTTCCTGCCTGGATGCCAGCCCCACGGAGGACCGTATCTGCTTGAGGTTGGCTTCTGCCCCTGGCCTCACCTGTGGACGCATTGATGCAGTGGTACTTTCTAAGCTCCTGGGGCACACAGCGTGGTTGTATGGACTCACAGGACACTGTGGCATCCAAGCAGTGCTCCCGGAGGAGAAGACCCTGCGGGCGCTGATGCTGGGAGCTGGCCGAGAGTCCAGCGAGTGAATGAGACTCCCTGTGACGTGCCCAGCTGCCATCTGCGCAGCCCCTCCTGATGCCAAGATGGTCGTGCGATAAACACACAAAGCGCATCTCCAGCAAAATGCTGCTGAGTGTCCACATCCAGGATATCCGCCACGGTGGCTTTTTGGTGTTAATACAATGAATGTGAGCAGCAGGTGGTCTGCGTTCTGGGTGTGTGTGACTGTGCCACTGCAGTTTTGTTCTCACGTCTTGATGAGCATGAATGGCTCCTGATGAAGGTAGGTAAAGATGCTGTGACCAGAGACTCTGCAGTATTCTAGCTTGAGGAACCAAAGAGGTGTTCTCTCTTGCAAACCCATAAGGGAGGATGTTCCAGGCTGGTGACTGCTCCATGAGGTATTCAGGGATCCAGGTTCCTTCCAGACCCCTGCTCTGCATTACCAAGGACACGGCCGTCTTTGCTGTGGTTGGGGCTGGGTGATTGCCACGCTGGCGGGAGGAGGCTTAAGGTGAGAGTGGCCATGATTTACCTAATCTACATAATGGCAGGGAACTGGGAGTAAAGTGTAGCCATGGCCTGGAGGATGGATGATGGATGTTGGTGAACGACTGGCTGCACTCACCGCAGCTGGCCCAGGGATGGGAAGGACCACTGATTATGTCATTCAACGGTACCTGGTTCTTTCAGATTTTACTTCCTTATGGATATTCTGCTGTAAAAAGGAGAGAGCTTGTGGTCCTAGGCCAAGCATCTCACTCATCTCATAACATCTTATATCCCTTTGCCAACATTTATGTCAAGTTTTAGAAGTCCTACAAACTGGCGAGCATTTCTCAATTGGGTTTAACCATTGGATTTTATATCTGTGTCTGCATCTCTATTTTACATCTGTGTGGTTATTTGACACTCTGTAGTACATTTGTAATAGGTTCTATTTGGTGGAAGTTACTTTCAACAAACCCTTGCTGCTACTTGAATTTTCAAGGTTGCAAGTAGAAAGGAGAGAATAAAAACCACATCTTGGCTAATTTTAAAATTTGTTGTTCCTCAGATCACACCAGAAGTACAAATATTACAAATTACAAAAGCAGCCAGAATCAACATTAAGAGATTTCTGGGTGATTCTGGCTAATCAGCAGTATTTGCTGAGGTGTGTGCAGCAGAGCAACACGCCAAGCAGCCCGGGACGGGCGAGAGTTGGGAAGCCAGGCTGTGACTTCAGAGGTACTGTTGTGTCAGGGAGAGGAGCTAGACGCAGAGAGGATAAATGGCCACAGGTGCGACCACCACCATCCTTGCCACGGTACGGGGGCCTTTGTGAACTGAGTTATGAACCAGGTGAAGACCGTGCAGGCATCAGAGAATCCAGGCCAGACGCGACGGGTGGAGGTTTGGCGGAGGTGAGGAGCCAGACAGCCTCGCTAAATGTGCGGTGACTCACTGCAGACAGCGCCCATCAATCACCAGACAGATGCCCTTGAACTTCAGCCCCCACACCAGCTGCCCTTATCCTGTCTGCCTCCACCTTCTGAGGCCTATAGGCGTTGCAAATGTGTGGTTTTTAAACAGATTTGGATGGGTTGGTTTCTGCACAACACACCTGGACAGACGGAGGCTGGTTCTCCACAATGGCACCAGGGACCAAGGCTCTGTCAGGTGGGACAGAGCCTCAGAGCACAGCATGAGCTCCCTGGGAGAAGACGGTGCCCGTGGGATGGAAGAAAGAAGAGGTACACCGTGCTGAGGCGCGAACTCTAGTTTGCTCTTAGACATGACACACATGCCTTCCGGAAGTTTCCAGGAAGCACTGTTAAAGCCACCAGTGTGGACGGGTCCTGAGATCAGGAGACCCAGAACATACTTGTATTTGAAATCCTTCATGTGCTGCAGTCTCTTCAAAGAGGACCACAAGTTGTGTCTAATAACGTAAAATTATTTTTTTATTAATTGCCATGGCTTTTGTGTGTGTGTGTGTGGGGGGGGGTAGGGCTGGTGTGTGACAGTAAAACAGCAGATGCAGTGACACAGCTGGCGGGTGTTGGTTCTGGGCCCCAGCTGGGCAGTTGTGTGAAAAGAAACTGAAAAGTCTCCACAGTGGTATGAACCGAAACACCTGGATTATGTGTTTTCATGTATTTAACATAAATGCACACATTTGTATGCTAAACACACATTTTTCTATATGTAATAAAATTCACACCTTTAAGTATTTAGCATAGAAACAGCTGTGCTCTCCCTGCCCACAACCACCGGACGTTCCGAGTGGAAACTGTGCCGCTGTGGGCTTTGTGAGTGATGAGCCATGCACAGATATGTGCTGCGTTTGCTGTGTCCGCTGACGCAAGCCCCGGTCAGTCCTGTTTCAGGTGGATGCTTTCTCTTGTAGTTACCTTCTCTTTTTCTGTTCGTAAGCTCAGTAAACTCGGGACCAGTTCAGTAAACTCGGGACCAATGGTGAGAGTAGGCGTAGAGGAGCACGGTGTCGGCAATTAAGGAAAATCTACGCCAGGCGTTGCAGGAGGAGCAGGCGTGCGGAGTTCCACTGCCTGTGTGAGCCATGACTGGTGAGGGCCTCTGGGCAGCAGCTCACCTGGGCTACTTGGAAATGCAGATTCCTGGGCACAGACCTGAGAGGCCCTGGAGTGACCACCCTCCAGGGATTCCGCCCAAACTTGGCCATCTTGTCGCTTGGCAGGTCACCCGTGCCCGGCTGTCTCATTGAGATGCCCGGCCATCGCAGTTAGCTGAGTCATCTGCACAGCTGGTGTGGGTGTGCCGATGGGTGTACGGGGCTGGCCCGTCTTCCTTTCTCCCCCTGTGAAGCATTTGAAGGCCTGTTATCCCACCCTGTTCTCTCCCTGTCCTCAGTGGGCAAGCAGGAGGTTCATTTTCACTTGCAGATGAGGAAAATTCTGATAAAGCAGCCAGGATTTTCTTCAGAAGCTTCTTTGTTCCAATCAGCTCGGATATTTTCAGTTGGAAAGACTTTTCTTCAAACACTTTGCGTTCGTTATGTATGAGAAGTGCTGTAGACTTTCCTGTTGTTTCAGTAATTAGTATCTGTTCTGTTGTCCATCACAAATGTATGTATTTTCACTCTGAGACATGCTGAGTCAGCCTTTGCAGTCCAGAGGGATTTCATGTGCGTTCATAAAAGCTTCCATCAGAAACCACATTCCGAATAGCTGTGGACATACAACCTGCTTGTGACTTGGGAATTGCCAAAGTCAAATTCTATCTCGATTTGAGGCTTTAGGAGCTTTAGAAATTTTGAAATTATAAAATGAAAATGTGACAAAATTAAGTGTATTTAAAACAAAAGAGATATGCTATGGGTTTTTAAGGGCTGTGATGCATTATTTGGTTATCTTTAAGGATGTCATGTTCCACCCACATTTCAAATATATGAAATAATTTAAATATAAGGTGACACTTTCAGAATATCCTGGATTTGGTCTTGATCTTCTGCCCTTGAAAATGTGATTGTCTTAAACTGTATTTCTAGACCATCTCATCTGAATTGCTTTGGAAGCATCTGCACGGGCATCTTTCTGTTCTTGAGTATAGAGAGAAAGACATCATTACGCTTTAAAATAGCGAAAGTCCTGTAGAGCAGTTTTTCTTAATCAGTGGTTGTATTTAAAAACAAACTCCCTAATGCTTAAACTAATGAGCTGCTATTGTTGGAAATCTTCAAGGTGTAGCAAGTTATAGAATCAGTGAAAGTGATTATTTAAAATGGAAATTGAGAGAGTACAATGCGTTCTTAGTTTTTAAAGTAAAATGCTAATAGAGAACGTTTTATTTGTAAGAATGTAAAATGTTACATCTTTGTTTAGAATTTAAGGATAGTAATTTGCTTCTGAGATCTTTGTGACTGAGATTTGAAATCTTAACTATGGTTTACCATCCATGTTTTATACATATGCACGTATACACATATATGTAAGGTAAATAAAAGGAAAATAAGCATGTATGTATTTACATTTATATACACTTCTATAATGTGTATCCTTCCAGTCACACATAGGTCTAAGCGACTATGATTTTACTTGATAACCATGAGAGGGTAATTAAACAATTTTCCTGCTGTTAGCCTTGCTTTTACATCTGACCCAGGGACCCTGCGAAGTGCGCCTCCCGCGTTCCAGGCCTCACACAACCCGTGCCAGGTTTTGGAAGCAGGAGTTTGTCTGCAGCCACTTCGGGAAGCAGGTGGCTGCCAGGATTGCCTAGAGCTCCAGGCTGTCTCCAGTCCCAGCCTCTGTGGGGTAGAAGCTGCCCCACCAGGGGCCTGGACATGGACGTTTGGAGCCAGAGACCGCTCCTGAATGGGGGGCTCCCCTCATGGCTGGGCATATGAACCGAGGACAGGAGGCAGAACCAGCCTCCAGCCAGTGCACGGCTTCCCAGGAGTGCTTGCGGGAAGCCCCAGCCGCCCTTTTCTGGCCCCACAGCCAGCACCAAACTCTGTGAGATCCCCTTGGCCCACCCCTCAGGTTCCTAAAATGGTTAGGGTTTCCTGGGTTGAGAATTTTTAGGTCTAGGCTAAAAAGTCCTGGAACAGACTCACGGAGTTCTTTATGTAAAATGACGAGTGTGCTGGTGACTCAGAGCAGGCACTGCACTCGCACTCCAGGGTCTTTTGCACCAGATGGAAAGGAGCAAGCGTGTGGGTCACGCAGAGTCCCTGCATCCTCGCTCCAGACACTGCTCTTTGGTTTCTTAATTAAAAGCCTAAAAGCCTTGATAATGAAAATGCATTCTCCCCAGAGAGTAGTCATTGTTCCTGGGAAGGCTTTAGAGATATTCAAAAGGACTTGGGTGTTGTGATCTAAGCTCTTTCTTCTTTAGGGGACATCTCAAGCCCAGTAACACTGTGGTTCTTGCGGGCTCACACAGGGACTACCTTGATGGTCTTGGACAACATGGTCTTCCAGAATTTTCTGAATTATCTAGCAGAGGCTCTTCTTCTTTTACTTTCTCCCAAACAAATGGAGTCTTTCTGTGTGTTTGTGTGTGTGTGTGTGTTCTGAGACACACGAAAGTGAAGTGGAGTGACACAAACATCTCTGTGGCCATGACCACTAAGACTGTACTGGGTCAGACCTGAATCTAGCAGAGGGCTTGATCTCACCCAAGGCCTGGCATCAGTTTCCTGGTTACTGTGTAATACCCAACCTTGTTTTAACCTGAATTGACTCCCCCTTAGCTGAGAGAGCCAGACAGACTCCATCTTGGCTCCTTCACTTACAGCCCCTTGCCCACCCCCTTCCTCAAAGACTTAACTTGTGCAAGCAGACTCCCAGCACGTCCAAGGTTGCAATTAACTAATAAGATACTGTAGCAAGCTATATCTGCAGTTCCTAAGAATTCACCCAGTTGATAGCACCCAAAGTCCCTGCGTCTGTCACCTTGTAATGGATTTAAAGCCCCTTCACCTGGAACTGTTTGCTTTCCTGTAACCATTTATCCTTTTAACTTTTGCCTGCTTTACTTCTGTAAGATTGTTTTAACTAGACTCCCCCTGCTCTCCTTTCTAAACCAAAGTATAAAAGAAAATCTAACCCCTTCTTCAGGGCCGAGAGAATTTTGAGCACTAGCCATCTCTCCACTGCCAGCTAATAAAGGATTCCTGGATTCGTCTCAGCATGTGCTGGTTTTCTGTAACTCGCTCAGTTACAACAGCTGTCTATGTTCATTCAAGGCACTGTGGCTCTGCAATCAGCAAATGAAAAAGTCAGCCAGGCCTTGATTACTGCCTTCAGTTTAGCAAGTTTCTTTAGGCCCTAGATTGGTTCAGAGGTGCTATACAGGAGTCAGGGACTAAAATAAAAAACTTCAGAAAGCTAAGGTTTTGGCAGTGAGAATTTGGCAGAAGAGTGTGGAATAGATCTTTAAAATGGCAAAAGTTTCTAAAAAAGATTGAAACCTGATGCAAAAAACAATAGAGAAATATACAAAAGATAAATTATGTTCATGCTCATTTTATTTATTTATTTATTTATTTATTTATTTATTTATTTACTTATTTATTTATTTATTTTTGAGACAGGATCTTGCTCTATCAGCCTGGCTGGAGTGTAGTGGCCTGAACTCTGCTCACTGCAAGCTCTGCCTCTCGGGTTCAAGTGATTATCCCACCACAGCCTCCCTAGTAGTTAGGAATACAGCCTCATGAAATGATATCTGGCTAATTTTTTGTATTTTTAGTAGAGACGGGGTTTCGCCATGTTGGCCAGGCTTGTCTTCACCTCTTGGCCTCAAGTGGTCCGCCCACCTTGGCTGGCCTCCCAAAGTACTGAGATCAAACTGGGAGGCGGAGGTAGCAGTGAGCCAAGATCATGCCACTGTACTCCAGTCCTGGTGACAGTGCGAGACTCCATCTAAAAAATATATATATATATAAAATATATATATATACTATACATAATATATATATTATATATATAAAATACATTCATACAGCCAACAGACACATGAAAAAATGCTCATCACTCACCATCAGAGAAATGCAGATCAAAACCACAATGAGATACCATCTCACACCAGTTAGAATGGCCATCATTAAAAAGTCCGGAAACAACAGGTGCTGGAGAGGATGTGGAGAAATAGGAACACTTTTACACTGTTGGTGGGACTGTAAACTGGTTCAACCATTGTGGAAAACAGTGTGGCAATTCTAGAACTAGAAATACCATTTGACCCAGCCATCCTGTTACTGGGAATATACCCAAAGGATTATAAGTCATGCTGCTATAAAGACACATGCACACATATGTTTATTGCGGCACTATTCACAATAGCAAAGACTTGGAATCAACCCAAATGTCCATCAGTGACAGACTGGATTAAGAAAATGTGGCACATATACACCATGGAATACTATGCAGCCATAAAAAAGGATGAGTTCATGTCCTTTGCAGGGACATGGATGCAGCTGGAAACCATCATTCTTAGCAAACTATCGCAAGAACAGAAAACCAAACACCGCATGTTCTCACTCATAGGTGAGAATTGAACAATGGGATCACTTGGACACAGGAAGGGGAACATCACACACTGGGCCTATTGTAGGGAGGGGCAGAGGCAGGAGGAATAACATTAGGAGATATACCTAATGTAAATGAGGAGTTAATGGGTGCAGCACACCAACATGGCACGTGTATACATATGTAACAAACCTGCACTTTGTGCACATGTACCCTAGAACTTAAAGTATAATAAAAGAAAAAGTAAAATAAATAAAATACATGTTTTCAGTCATGTAATGTATATGTGTGTATTCTTTTCATATGCTATATATTATGTGTATATTATTTATAATATATAGATAAAATATACATTATATATAGAAACAGACAAAATATACATTACAAACACTCATTCACACACATGTGCCATGTGGTCTAAGATATTGCAGTGTGGCAACATGTACACATTTCACAAGTTTACGTCTTTGAGTTATTCCGGAAGACTGTTATCACCTCTGGCAAGGAAGTTTCATTAGGAGGTTAACGGGTTCTAATATACATGAAACGGTTGACTACTGCCTTGTTTGTTACCCGGAGGCCCTAAGCAATCAGGAAGACAGGAAGAAAATTTCTGCTTTTGGTAACGTTTGCAGTGCATTTCATAAGTGTCATTAATGTCACAGGGTGAGATTGAAAAGCTTCTGGGGATATATGGAAAATCAATGGGGGGCATTAGAACAGTAAAATAGCATGAGGTTGTGTGTGTGTGTGTGTGTGTGTGTGTGTGTGTGTGTGTGTGTGTGTGAAACAATGTATGAAGATTGTGAGTAGATGCCCAAGTGGTGGAGAAGAGAGAAACAGTATCTTTGTGGACTGGAGAAAGGACTGTGGAGGGAAGGGCTGCAGTGTAAACTGAAGAAACTGTTTTAATGAAAATCTGTCAGACAGTAGAGGTACAGGCAGCACTGCTTAAATCCCAAGGGAAAAAGTAGAATGTATTTTTGTGTAGAACCTGTTTCTAATACCTGAAGCACCTTCACCTACTTCCAGGTGAGCACCAACAATGGCCCCAATTCATCTTCAAGTGGATTATTATCAAAATACATCATTATGATACTAACAGGTCATGGCAGGTGTTATAAATTGTGTCCCCACAAAAATTCATATTTTAAAACCCTAACCCTTCATTCCTCAGAATGTGACTATACTTGGAGATAGGGCCCTTCAGTGGGTGATTAAGTTAAAATGAGACTGCTAGAGTGGGCCCTAATCTAATCTGACTGGTCCCCTTAAAAGAAGAGGGAATATAGACTTACTGAGACACCAGGGATGTGCATATACAGAGGAAAGACCATGTGAGGTCACAGCAAGAGGGCAGCCATCTGCAAAGAAAAAAGAAGAGCTTCATAAGCATGTTAGTCATTGTCGCAGTGCTATAAAGAAATACCCAAGACTGGTAATTTATAAAGGAAAGAGGTTTAATTGACTCACATGAGGAGGCCTCAGGAAACTTAGAATCATGGCAGAAGGGGAAGCAGGCACCTTTTTCACAAGTGGCAGGAGACAGAAGTGTGAAGTGTGAGCACAGGAAAACTCACTTTTAAAACCATCAGATTGTATGAGACTCACTATCGCAAGAACAGTATGGGAGAAACAGCCCCCATAATGCAACCACCTCTCACCAGGTTCCTCCCTTGACACATGAGGATTACAGTTCAAGATGAGATTTGGGTGGGGACATAGAACCAAACCATGTCAATAAGAAACCGAGCCTGCTGACACCTTGACTTGGACTTCTGGCCTCTAGAATTGTGGGAAAATAAATTTTTGCTGCTTAAGCCACCTAGTTTGTGGTATTTTGTTATGGCAGCTCAAGCAAACTAATTCAACGGGCAATCAAAATACAAAGGCTGTGACTGTGGTTGGTAGAGTGTTAGAAACACACATAAATCCTTGGGGTATTCAGACACAAGTGAGAGAGAGCTCAGCACTAGAATTTACTGGACTGATCACGGGAATTAGAGAATGCTAAGAACATTTAGATTAGGATTTTGAATGTGATCATTTGTAAATCAAGGTAACAGATAACACACATTGAACTTAGGGGATTCACTTAACATAGGAGTTAAGAATATGGACCCAGACATCTTAGTTTTGAATTCTGGTCCTGTGCATGATTCTGGATAAGTTGCTTGGCCTCTGTCTCTTGGCTTCTGCATCTGCGGAGATAATATGGCTAACTGCATATGGTTTTCATAAGGATTAAATAAATTAATATGTATAAAGCATTTAAACAGTTCCAGGAACACAGTGATATACATAAGAGTTAGCTATCATTTTATTATTGTCATTATGAACAGACACTGCTCAAAATACTTTATTAGAAACAATTTTCACAAAAATTACTTGGGCAACTGAGATATGGTGAGATAAATTAACTTACTCAAGATCACACCATTAATAAGTAATGGAACCAGTATTTCACCCATAGGTTATTTATTGTACTCCATAGAAACAAAGCCATTATTTACAAATGACTAAAAATGATGCCAAGTAGATGATTATATAAGTGTATATGTTTACTAGGTTCACATTAATGCAAGTGATTTCTCCAAATGAAAATTTACAAATAAAATAATGTGTTCATTATTTACCTTAGTAGTAAAATAAATTTTCTGTTTAAAACAGTGAAGTATTCACTAAACTTGCCTATTTTTCAAAAGACATTTATTCATTACTAGTAAATAGTCAATGATAAGTATTAAATGAGGAAGCAGAAAAAGTAGACAGAAAAAAACAACTTTCAGCATGTATTTGGAATGCTTAACTGTATGCATTTTTTATTTTCTTTATTTTTGATTCTCAATTTTTTTTTAAGAAATAGAAATACCTGAATCTCAAATTGAACAGTGCATTATTAAAGAAAGACTGATTGCATTATTTTGTTTACAAGTCCGTTAATTCATAAACAAGTGCATTTGATAGAAGAAGGCATCTTATGTTTTCTTTGGTGTACACGCGTTTGGATAAAGAAACACTTCCTCTCTTTCTTTAAGTACAATATTATACCTGCAAAGAGGTGGTCTGAGAAAGAGAAAAAGGGAAAGAACAAAAAAATAACTATTAGTAAAAAACAGAGTTGATGTCCTTCTCTCATAAATATTAGAATAGTCCATGCCTGTAACTAGCTAGTTCTCAAAATGTAGGGAGTTGGAACAAATCTATGGGATCATTTCCATTCTATCTCATTTGGCTGTGTAGGGATGAAATAGACATAATGCTTATAAGAAAGAAAAAAATCTGTTTCAACTTCTTTTCTCACTGCCTTATTGGAAAACTCAATTGTATGAGAAAACTTAATTGTATGAGAGGTACAGTTAGATACTGATGCAGTTGAAACTTGAACTCAACTCAGTATCCAGGCCATTCCTTCCATCATGATGGTCACCAGAAGAGAGTCAGGGTGAATCGCATAGACAAAGTTTGCCGAAGCAACTTAATCAATCCTCTTATGCCACCTACTAAAATGGAAATAATAAGTCCTAAAGTATTCTATATCTTGGACAGATTTTATATTTAATATTTCAAGCTTCCCAAGAAGCCAAGTCACTGCAGCACTGTTCACATATTTATAATAAAATAGTAAGACAAGTGTGTTTTCTTTTTTCTACAATTGACTAAAAGCTCATGACCTTATTAGCATAGCATTGAATTATCTTCTATTCATACATATATAATAAATACATATTTTTTGAAATATTCTATATTTTACAAAGCCTCTACAAGCTTTACAAAACAGCTTAGGCAGGTACACAAGGCCTATCAATGTTAAATTTTACCAAAACCTTTGAGAAAAAATAATTTGCTGTCCTTTTACATTGTAAAAGTTCATCTAGTGTCACTGTCATGAATTTTGATATATTTTTTATCTTATGTTTAATAGTTCCTTCTCCCAGGCAATAAAAATAAAAACACTATAATTTTGTGATATATTTTGAATTACCAAGGGAAAATAATATTATATATTTATCTTTCTAATTTCAAAATGCATGTTGAATTTGTACTTCTAATGCTATGCTTACCACACATTACCAAAAATGAGCACATTACATTGATAAAGTATAAGATTGATCTAAAATAATAAAAAAGAAATCAAGTAATAAAATTTTTTAAAATTCAAATACAATCTAGTTTTCTATTTTAATCCATATATATTATATCAAAGTACAAAAAATATATAAGCTTCTTTACTTCAAAAATCTCCTTAAGGCTTTTGCTCAACCTATCACCACATCTATCCATTTAGTATTCTCTTTTTTTTGCCATTAATATAGAGGCCCCTAAATTTGACTTCATTTTTTTATTTATTTGCTTGTTTTAAATTCATAACATTATATGTATTCATTGTGTACATGGTGTTTTGAAGAATAAATACATTGTGGAATGGTTAAATATAGTTAATTAAAATACACATTTCTTAATATAGTTATTTTGCAGCAAGAGCATTCAACACCTACTCTGCATTTTTCAGGAATATAATATTTTGCAGCACGATAAATCACGATAAATCTCTTGAACTCATTCCTTCTATCTAACTGTAATTTTCTATCCTTTGACCAACATCTCCTTAACACCTTCCCCTCCCAACTGCCCAGCCTCTGGTAACCATGATTCTACTCTCTGCTTCTATGAGATCAACTTTTTCAGATTCCACATGTGAGTGAAATCCTACAGTCTTCGTCTTTCTGTGCCTGACTTATTATACTTAACATAATGTCCTTCAGGTTCATTCATGTTGTTGCCAATGATGGGATTTCCATCTTTATTATGTCTGAATAGTATTCCAATTTATAGATCTCTATCATCTATCTGTCTCTATATAGGTGATATATATATACACACACATATATACTATATTTTTCTTACTGCTTCATCCACTATTGAAATCTTAGGTTTATTTTTTATCTTGGTTATAGTGACTAATGCTGTAATAAGCATGGAAGTGCAGATATCTCTTCAACATACTGATTTAATTTCCTTTGATATATACCCAGCAGTGGAATTGCTGAATCATTTATTTATTATTTTTTCTATTTTTAATGTTTTTAGGAACTTCCAAACTGTTTTTCCTAACAACTATACTACTTTACATTCTCATCAGTAGTTATCAACCATTCCTTTTTTCCATGTTCTCACCAACATTTATTATAACTTTTGTCTTTATGGTAATAGCCATTCTTACAGTAGTGAGGTGATACCTCTTTGTGGTTTTAATTTGCATTTCCCTCATGGTTAGTGACATTGAACACTTTTTCATATACCTGTTGGCCAATTGTATGCCTTCTTTTGAAAAATGTCTTTTCAGATCCTTTGCCCAATTTTTAATTAGGTTATTTGTTTTCTTGATATTGAGTTGTTTGAGTTCCTTATATATCTTGGAGATTCATCTCTTATCATATATATACTTTGCAAATAATTTCTCCCATTCTGCAGATTGTCTCTTACCTCTGTTAATTATTTCCTTTGATGAGCATAAGCTTTTTAGTTTAATGTAATTCTATTTGTCTATCTTTGCATTTGTTGCCTGTGCTTTTGAGGTCATATCCAAAATATCATTGTCCAGACTGATATCAAGAAGATTTTCCCTATATTTTCTTCTAGCAAGTTTATAGTTTCAAGTCTTAGATTTTAGTCTTTAGTACATTTGGAGTTGATTTTTTTTTTTTTTTGTATAAGGTATGACATAAAGGTCTAATTTTATTCTTTTGAATGTGGATATACAGTTTTTCCAACACCATTTATTTTTATTTTGTTTTTTTAAAGTAGTAGATTCAGGGGGTACATGTGCAGGTTTGCTACAAGAATATATTGTGTAATGATGAAGTTTAGGTTTCCTGTGTACCCAATCACCCAAATAGTGAATGTTGTACTCAGTAGGTATTTTTTTTTTTTTTTTTTGAGACGGAGTCTCGCTCTGTCGCCCAGGCTGGGGTGCAGTGGCCGGATCTCAGCTCACTGCAAGCTCCGCCTCCCGGGTTCACGCCATTCTCCTGCCTCAGCCTCCCGAGTAGCTGGGACTACAGGCGCCCGCCACCTCGCCCAGCTAGTTTTTTGTATTTTTTTAGTAGAGACGGGGTTTCACCGTGTTAGCCAGGATGGTCTCGATCTCCTGACCTCGTGATCCGCCCGTCTCGGCCTCCCAAACTGCTGGGATTACAGGAGTGAGCCACCGCGCCCGGCCAGGAGGTAATTTTTTAATCTACATCCTTCTCCCACTGTAATCTCTTTTAGAATCCCAGTATTGATTATTTCCCCCTGTATTTCCATGTGTACCCACTCCAACACTATTTATTGAAGAGACTGTCCTTTCTCCACTGTGTGCTCTTGGAACCTTTGTTGAAAATTAATTTTTAAATGCGTGAATTTATTTCTAGGCTCTCTATTCTGTTCCATTGGTCCACATCTCTGTTTTTATGCTAGTATTATACTACTTTGGTTACTATAGCTTTCTAATATATTTTGAAGTTATTTGGTGTGATGTCTCTAGCTTTGTTCTTTTTGCTCAAGATTGCTTTAGCTATTTAAAGTATTTTGTGGTTTCATAGAAATTTTAAGATTTTTTTTTCTATTTCACTGAAGAATTTCAATGGTATTTTGATGGAGATTTCATTAAACCTGTAGATCCCTTTGGTTATTATGGACATTTTTAACAATATTAACCAAGCTACAAACATGGGATATCTTTCATTTATTTGTGTCTTCTTCAATTTATTTCATCACTGTTTTACAGTTTTCTGTGTAAGAATTGTTAACCTTTTTGGTTAAATTTATTCCTAGGTATCTTATCATCATATAGCTATTGTAAATATATTTGTGTTCTTGATTTATTTTTCAGATACTTTGCTATATTGCATTTTCAAAGCTATCTTTGAGAATGTTATATTAGTATTTATACATATTCATGTATTTTGTTTTTAAAAATCGAATCATACTCTTATAAAACATCATGCTTTTCTCACCAGGCAATATCTTATGAATCTTTTCATGAATATAAAGAAAAATTAATTCTTGTATATTGATTTTGTATTCTGCAACGTAACTTATTCCTAATATTCTTTTAAAATATTACTTGGATAAGGTTTCCAGCAATAACCAGGGAAAGGAATAGTGCCTGTTTCCACCTGCCATGTGAGAAAACCCAATTCATAGTTCACTGGATAAGGCACACAGAAGGGTCTTCTCTAAGTAGTGGGAATCATTACACCTAGACTGAGCACTTATCCAAGTTAGCTTAATAAATTTTGAAAGCAGGACCTGAAAGGTGTAACCCCAGTAACATTTTGTAGGAATACAAAATATAGAACATTCAATAAGATACATTCACAGCATCTATGATGTAATTGAGAATTACTAAGCATTGCAAAGCTGGAAAATGGACCCATATAAGGTGAAAAATCAACCAATTGAAACCAACCCAGAACTAGCACAAATGTGAGACTCAGCAGATAAATGCATTAAAACAGTTATTATACCTTTACTTCAGATGTGGAGACATGAGAGATACGAAGAGGTGAGAACTATGATGTTTGAGATGAATAATACACTTACGAGATTAAAAGCAGATTAGATATTGCAGAAATAAATCAGTGAACTTAATAACATAGCAACAGAAACTATTCAAAATAAAATGCAAAGAGAAAATAGAATTTTAAAATTAACAAAGCTATCATCACACTGTTGTACTATCAAATATTAGATATTACTTCAAGTAGCCAAAAATACTTAAAATTGGAATCCTCAAAAGGAGAAGTTGTAGAGGAACACAGAAAAAAACTTAAAAAAATGGCTGGAAATTTAGATGAAACTTGATGAAAACTATAAACCCACTGTATTATTCTGTTCTCACACTGCTATACAGAACTGCCCAAGATTGGGTAATTTATAAAGGAAGAGGTGTAATTGACTCACAGTTCAGCATGGCTTGGGAGGCCTCAGGAAATTTACAATCATGGCAGAAGGCCCCTCTTCACAGGGTAGAAGGAGAGAGAATGAGTGCCCAGCAAAGGGGAAGCCACTTTAAAAACTTTCAGATCTTGGCCGGGCTCAGTGGCTCACATCTGTAATCCCAACACTTTGGGAGGCCGAGGCAGGTAGATCATGAGGTCAGCAGATTGAGACCATCCTGGCTAACACAGTGAAACCTCGTCTCTACAAAAAATACAAAAAATTAGCCAGGCGTGGTGGCATGCACCTGTAGTCCCAGCTACTTGGGAGGGTGAGGCAGGAGAATCGCTTCAACCCAGAAGGCAGAGGTTGCAGTGAGCCGAGATCACGCCACAGCACTCCAGTCTTGGCAACAGAGCAAGACTCCGTCTCAAAAAAAAAAAAAAAAAAAAAAGTTCTGATCTCATGAGAACTAACTACCATAGGAACAGGATGAGGGAACCACCACAGTGAATCAATTATTCAATTATCTCCACCAGGTCCCTCCCACAACATGTGGGGATTATGGGAACTACAATCAGACCCATCCAAAATGGCTACAAGCCTGCTTTGAAGATTATTGTTAAGACTAGTGGCTCGAACAAAACAAGGAACCATAGAAAAGACCCATAAAGCACAGGCCCAGGAGAAAAAGCAAGGAAAACAGGAAAAACCTGTCCCACAGACCCTGCCAGAGGAGCTAGAGACTCCACTCCCTTATGTTCCAATTTACCCTTCTCTGGCAAGGCTTAGGCAGGAAGCCGCTCCAGCAGCTGCCTCCGGAGGGTCAGACTCAGAGGAGAGTACCCCCTGCACTTCACTATATAGGGAACAGCCAGGGCCACTGCCTGATAAATCAAAGGAGGAACTCAAGGATGAGGTTGGCCGTCTCTGGTCAGGACGTGCCTGAGTCATGCAGATGCCCCTCAGAGAAACTAGATTTGGGTGGGGACATGGGCAAACCATGTCACCCACAGTTCCAAGAAAGCCAACAAACTTCAAAAAACAAGAAGTATGAAGAAAAATACAGCATGGTACGTCATAATAAAAAGGCTCAAAATCAGTGACAGAGAAAAATCTTAAAACGAGCCAAGCAGGAAAGTAAATTATCTTTGGAGCAACAAAGAAAGGATAGCAACAGATTTCTCATTAGGTTCAGTGCATGGTAGAAGATGGCAAAACAACATCCTTAAAGAATTGATAGACCAACCTGACCAACATGGTAGTGAAGAAGGAATTCATGAATTTTACAAGTATAATTAAAGACAAACAAGACATTTTTACTTTTTCCTTCAAAAGCTAAGTGTAGTGTGGCAACCTCCCTGCCCCCTCCCACCCGTAGTCTAAATTAGAGAAGAATACTAACTGCCTGTTTTTCCTTCTGTGCTCAACAAGCCTTATCTGTACTTGCTAGTTGCACATTCCTTGAGGCTCAGCGAGTTCCTGCTTCACCTCCCTAGACCAGCTGCAAAGTTACAAGGTTGATACAGAAACATGGTTTCCCAGGGATGTGGAACATATAGTATAAATAAATGTAAAAGACTGATCAACTGCCTTTGTTCTCACTTCTGTAAGTACGCTTCCTGCCTCACATAGCTCCCACCCACTGACTGCTTAAAAGGTGGTTGCTTTCTTTGCCCGGGGCTCAGACTTTCCCGGATGCCAGTCCAACTGAGCCAGTGATCACCTTTTAATAAAGACCTTTCCTGAACTCTGTTGGGTCTCTCTCATCTCTGATTGTCCCACAGCATTTCTGGGGGCTCATCTGGGATTGGAGATGGCAGGTTTTTGTCTCCTTTGACTATGGGTTATAGCCCCAGGATGTGGGAGATTTGGGACTCTTGGCACCACTGGGTAAGACTTAGCCCAGAAGGAGAACAGCTCTCCCGTGTCTTAGAGTCTTCCCTTGACAACGCAAACGGAACCCACTCAGGAGTTGCAGGAGAGTCACTGGAGCAGCGCGCAGGCAGACTACTGAACCACAGTAAGGGTGGTCCCTAGGAAAGTGTGTCCCATAAGGACAGAAGGGGAGCTTGATCACCTCCCAGGGAATGACCATTTATCCAACCCAGAGCAGCTGGGGGCGGCAGGAGTGGCTTGCCAATTTGGATGAACCTCGTGTCCCCACTCACACTGGAACTGGAAAAAGGGAGAAAATGAGCCAAAAGAGTGGCAAGTGCAGCAAGGTAGAGCTTCCTGGCAGGGTGACAAGAGTGGCTTGCCACTCCAACTGGGTGTGGGTGTGTGTGAACCTACCCGGGACACGAGAGAGGCTTGTTTCATCCGATGAGGAGTCCTGGGGTAGGAGTGGTATGTGTATGTGTGTGAATGTGGGAACCTAACTAGGCTCACCTGGGACACGGGAGATTCTCGTTTCGTCCGATGAGGAGTCCTGGGGTAGGAGTGGTGTGTGTATGTGTGTGAATGTGGGAGCCTAACTAGGCTCACCTGGGACATGGGAGAGGCTTGTTTCATCCGATGAGGAGTCCTAGGGTAGGGGAGGTGTGTGACAGTGTGTGAAAGAGATGGTCTCAGGAGAGGCCAATGTGGGGAGTGATGGAGGAGATGCAGATCTTTTAGAGCAGACTGTGTCCTCCGAAGCAAGTGTGGGATGAGCCAGACCTAGGTCACTGTGTAAGGCCAACAGGATTAGTCATGGCTTCACAGCTGTACTTGGGTGTGACCTGACCAAGCAGGGCCCGGACCTCCCATAATAGGACTCGGTCTGGTGAATCTGAGAGTGAAAGTGAGAGTGAAAGTGTGTTGTGAGGGAGGAAATGGAAGAAAAAGCATTGAAGCCAACTCCATTAGAATGTATGTGGAAGAACTTTAAGAAAGGCTTTGATGGTGATTATGGAATGAAGTTAACATCGCAGAGGCTAAGAACCCTTTTTGAGATTGGCCCTCTAATGTAGGGTGGCCAGCTGAGGGAAGCATAGATAGGGAAATAATTGGCCGAGTGTTTTGGGTGGTCACTGGGGTCAGACAATAGCCTGGGTACCCTGATCAGTTCCCATACATAGACTCCTGGCTGTGTGTGATTCAGACCTGTCCAAAATGACTACAGGCCTGCTTTGAAGATTACTGTAAGTCTCTAAGGGCTCAAACAAAACAAGGAACCATAGAAAAGACCCACAAAGCACAGGCCCAGGAGAAAGAGCAGCAAGGAAAACAGGAAAAACCTGTTCCTCCAGGCCAGCAGAACTAGAGACTCCACCCCCTATATTTTCCAATTTATCTATCTCCGGCAAGGCTTAGGCAGAAAACCGCTCCAGCAGCTGCCTATAGAGGGTCAGACTCAGAGGAGAATACCCCCCAAACTTCACCACATAAGGAAGAGCCAGGGCCACTGCCCGATAAAGCAAAGGAGGAACTCCAGGATGAGGTTGCCCGTCTCTGGCCAGGACGCACTCAAGCCATGCAGATGCCCCTCAGAGAAACTAGAGGACAGATCTATCTAGATGCACAAAATGAGGTTCAAAGAGGAGAACGACTTTATGAGGAGAACAGCTTTATGTTTATTAGTCCTTCTCTACTACAGACATTTTCAACTGTAAACAGCATACTCCCTCCTATACGGAAAAACCCCAGGCTCTTATTGATCTAATGCGGTCCATCTTCTTAACTCACAACCCAACCTGGGCTGACTGCAAGCAGCTCCTTCCGTCACTGTTCAATACAGAAAAACGCTGCAGAGTAATACAAGTGGCTAATAAGTGGCTAGAAAGCAACACCCCAGTAGGCATGGCAGATGTCAAACAGTATGCACAACAGACTTTACCAGTAGAAACTGATCTAGGTTTAGACTGAAATTAGGCCCAAGGACTGCTAAACTTTCTGAGATACTGAGAGACTCTGATACAAGGAATAAAGGATGGAGGGAAAAAGGCAACAAACATTGGAAAGGTTTCAGAGGTTCCTTAGAAACCAGATGAAAGCCCCAGTGAGTTCCATGGGAGGCTTTGTGAGGCTTACTAACTCTACACACCTTTTGACCCAGAAGCAGCAGGGAATCAGTGCATGGTTAATGCAGCATTTGTGTGTCAAGCACAAGATGACATTAAGCAAAGTTGCAGAGGCTGGAGGGGTCTGAAGGTATGAACATTCCCCAGCTTACCCAGGTGGCAACCCAAGTGTTTGTAAATCAAGGTGAAAAAGCAAAGTGGGAGGCCAAGTGTAGAGTGAAGGAAAAGGCAGAGTTCTTGCCCACAGCCCTGGTTGAAAGAGACGCTGGATTTGCAAGAGGATGTGAACATGTCATGGATGTGGTCACAGTAGAGGACAAGCTAGGCCAGATCAGGAGACAAGGACAGGTCAAGAAGGTCGGCCTAGACTAGAGAGAGATCAATGTGCGAGATGCAAGCAAAGAGGGCATTGGAAAGATTAATGTCCAGATAAAGAAAAGGATAAGGGCAACAACCAGAGACAGAATGACTGGACAGAGCCTCCTTCTGCCACCGGGCAAGGCAAAGTAAGATCCAACATGGATCTAATTGGGCTAGCAGAAGCCAATGACTACCTTGAAGACTGAGACAGACCGGGCTCCATCTCATTAGGCCCCAAGAAGCATATGGTCTCAATGGTAGTAGGGGGCTGAAAAATAGACTTTATGGTAGACAGAGGTGCAGAACACTCGGTTGTGACTCAAACAATTGGGCCATTGTCAAAAGACTATGCTAATATCAGAGCCACAGGTATCACAGAAAAGACACATTTTTTCAAATCAAAGAGATGTATGACTGGAGACTGAAAAGTCCAACAGAAATTCTTATATTTGTCAAACTGCCCAGTGCCACTACTAGGAAGAGACTTACTACAAAATCTGCAGGCTCAGATCTTCTTTAGTGGAGATATGACCTTAAGCCTAAGGCAAAGAAAGGTTATGGTATTAACACAATCCCCAAAACAGGAATGGAGACTTTATGAAAGTAGTTGCCAGGAGTATGGAAAAAGATACAGTGTAGCTGAAGGAGAAAAACTCTCCACAGACTTAATTCTTAAGTTACCAGGAGTCTGGGCAGAGGACAATCCCCCAGGGCTGGCAGAAAATCAATCACCTGTCATAGTAGAGCTACTATGAGGAACCTACCTGGTGCAGATCTGTCAGTATAACGTTCCCAAAGAGGCTAACCAAGGGATTGCAAAGCACTTAAAATGGCTCCTTGAATTTGGAATAATAGAGAGGTGTCTCTCCTCATGGAATACTCCCATATTGCTGGTGTTAAAACCTTCTACTGACTGCTGGCCTGTACAAGACTTAAGGGCAGTCAACAAGATGGTGGCTACACTGCATGCTATTATGCCTAACCTATATGCTATGCTTGGACAAGTACCTGCTAGTGCTGCTTGGTTCACATGCTTAGACATAAAAGATGTGTTCTTCTGCATCCAATTAGCCCCTGTAAGCCGAGACATTTTTGCCTTTGAGTGACAGAGAGAGACTTCCCTAAGGATTTAAAAACTCTCCAACTATCTTTGAAGAGGCACTAGCCTCACACTTAAAGGCTTTCTTGCCACCTAGCGACCGATGAGTCTTACTGCACTACATAGACGATTTGTTGCTATCCGCACCCACCAGAAAGGAATGTATCCAAGGAACAGAGAGTCTCCTTTGAGTGCTGTGGAAAGTTGGCTATAAAATGTCCAAAGAAAAGGCACAGATCTGTGGCCAAGAAGTTCAGTACCTTGGCTTTTTCATCTCACAAGGGCAGCATGAGGTTGGGCGGGAGCAAAAGGAGACTGTAGCATTCCTCAGCCAGACACAAGGCGGCAAATTCAGGAATTCCTAGGGGCAGCTGGTTTCTGCCGCACATGGATCCCCAACTACTGGGTCCTAGCAAAACCTTTACATGAGGCAATGAAAGGCGGGGGAAAGGAGCCCCTCCCTTGGGGAAAAGAACAGGATATGGCTTTCAAGGAAATCAAGAAAGCTTTAATCCAGGAACAAGCACTAGGGCTGCCAGACATGACAAAGCCCTTTTACCTCTATGTTCATGAAAGAAAAGGAATGGCTACAGTAGTCTTAGTGCAAACGCTGGGGTCATGGAATTGGCCGGTAGCATATTTGTCCAAGCAACTAGACTTTGTGGCTAAGGGATGGCCACCCTGTTTCAAGGCACTGGCCACCACTGCCTTGTTAGCTGAGGATGCGAACAAGCTCACATCTGGACAGAAGCTGATAATTCAGGTGCCCCACACAGTTGTCACCCTGATGGAACAGAGAGGACATCGTTGGCTCTCTAACGGTAGGATGCTGAGATACCAAGGGCTCCTATGTGAGAATCCATACATCACCTTAGAGACTGTGAATACCCTAAATCTGGCCACACTGTTACCAATAGAATATGTGGAACATGGGAAGCCCCCATTATGTGCCCCAGGGTACCACTGCTATGTAGAAACAGTGGATGAAGCCTTTTCAAGCCAGAAAGACTTAAAGGATCAACCCTTAAAAGACCCAGATGTTGAATATTCTACTGATGGAAGCAGCTTCACATCCAAGGGTGTCAGAAAGGCCAGATGTGCCATAGTCACATTAAGCTCGGTGGCCAAGGCCCGCCCCCTAGCGGTAGGAACCTCAGCACAGAAGTCATAATAGCTCTCCCAAGACTGCTACTTCTAGCAAAGGGAAAGTCAGTGAATATCTATACTGACTCAAGATATGCTTTTGCCACCTTGCATGCTCATGGAGCCATTTACAAAGAAAGAGAACTGTTGACTACTGAAGAAAAGGAAATAAAGAACAAGAAGGAAATACAGCAGGTCCTAGAGGCTGTATGGGCTCCAAAGGAAGTAGCAGTCATCCACTGTAAGGGACATCAAACAGGAGGAAGTGATGAGGCTACAGGAAACAGAAAAACAGACAAAGAAGTGAAAAGGGCTACAATGACAGAAATAACAAAGGAAGAAGAGACTTATGCTATGCCCTTATTAGAGCCTCCCTTTGCAGAGACTCCTAACTACTCATCCAAAGAGAAGGTGTGGTTCACACAGGAAAATGGGAGTTATCAAAAAGGAGACTGGTGGAAGTTGTCAGACGGGAGGCTTGCCATTCCAGAAGCCATTGCCCCCCAATTTATAAAGCAGTTTCACCAAGGAACACACATGGGGAAGACAGCTTTAGAAATTCTCATAGGGCGATATTTCTATGTGCCATACCTCACCGCCATCACTCGAGCCATCTGTGAGCAGTGTGTTACTTGCACCCAGAATAACCTAAAGCAAGGGCCTACTCAGACCCAGGAATTCAGGAAACAGGAGCAGTGCCATGTGAAAACCTACTTGTAAACTTTACCAAGCTGCCTCAGGCTGGAGACTATGATACATGTTAGCGTTTGCACCTTTTCAGGGTGGGTCAAGGCATTCCCCACCAGGACAGAAAAGGCATGAGAAATAACCAGGATATTATTAAAAGACATTATTCCTAGATTTGGACTGCCTCTAACTTTAGGCTCAGACAACAGACCAGCGTTTGTGGCAGAAGTAGTACAGCAACTGACTCAGATGTTAAAGATTAAATGAAAACTGCATACAGCCTATCACCCACAAAGTTCTGGAAAGGTTGAGAGAACGAACCAGAAACTGAAACAACTGTTGAAGAAGTTTTGCCAAGAGACTCATTTAACATGGGACCAGGTATTACCCATGGTCCTTCTCTGAGTCAGGTGTACCCCTACTAAATTAAACGGGTATTCACCATTCACCCTATGAGACAGTGTACGGCCGACCACCCCCACTTACATCTCAGGTAAAAGGAAATTTAAAGGAAATTGGAGAACTGACCCTAAGAAGACAAATGCAGGCATTAGGTGAGGGAATGCAAGAAGTTCAAGGGTGCGTAAGAGAAAGAATACCTGTTAGCCTTACAGATGCAACACATCCCTTTAAACCTGGTAACTCTGAATGGGTTAAACGCTGGAATCCTACCACCCTCGGGCCCTTATGGGATGGCCCCTATATTGTAATCATGTCTCACCCTACCACTGTTAAAGTTGCAAGTATTACACCTTGAATCCATCATAGCCGACTAAAACCTGCAGCCTCAGTTCAAGATCAGTGGACGAGTCAGCAAGATCCAGATCATCCAACTGGACTGACCTTGTGGAGGAACCAAGGCACAGCAGGAAAAGATGACTGCCCTGCTCCAACCACACCAGAGGCTGGTCGATCAATGCACGGATAAGGCTTGAGGAAACGTCAAGCCCTGTGCTAGTCACACAACTAGAAGCTGACTAGTCTACACATGGCTGAAGCCTGAGGAAGTTGGTGCCAGATAAGTAAATGTGAATTAAATTTGCAAGTGTAGTTATACTATTGCTTATACTGATTGTTTTGCTGTCATGCTATCTTTGCAATTGCTATCAAACTTGTTGCCCAGGAGGATGCCCGTGCATAGTGTAAACTTGATCACACTAGTGACAATAATGCTAAAAGGCACAGGAGGAAACCAAGATAATTGTCATCATTATA
Source organism: Macaca nemestrina (assembly GCF_043159975.1). Classification (NCBI taxonomy): domain Eukaryota; kingdom Metazoa; phylum Chordata; class Mammalia; order Primates; family Cercopithecidae; genus Macaca; species Macaca nemestrina. The sequence goes on from NC_092128.1 coordinate 156,827,233, forward strand.
TAGTGGAAGGTTGGTCTGGTAAAGGTATAACAAAAACCCTGTTATATCAAACTTATTATTAGTGTACCGGAACTCCCCTGGGGACTTGTGTTTATAAGCAAACCAGCTACTCTGTCTGTGACCCAGGTCATGGGCAACCACAAGTATGTTATGATCCAGGCCTCCTACCCTACAACTTCTGGTTTGAAATACAAATAGGGAAACCTTTGTTACCCACATATGCCAATCCTAATGACGTTGGAACTGCGAAACTCAAAAGCAAAACACAGGTATTCCTTTATTCACATAAAGAATCTGTTTCTATATATTTTGATGCCTGTCAGGCTGCACACCTCAGCAACCTAATCTACGAGAAGTTTGCAAGAACTTAGGACAAGAAAGAGTCAGCACTAAGGCTGCTAAGACCATAATAGGAGAACCAGAAGAAGAATGTCCTGATTGTAACTTTCAATGGACCACACATGAGTTCAACCAACACCTATATACAGGGAGAGTAGCTCTGCTTGCCAGCCAAAAAGTAAAGATTTGTTGTGTGACTAACACATGCAACCCCCTTAATCTGACCATATTAAAGTCAAACATGCCTTTTTGGACAAAAGGACATCAAGGAGAGCTAAGCTTTGATCGAGAAAGAGCAAACCTAGGTGTTCCATTGGTCATTATTAAAAAGACTCAGTGAGCTAAAGTTCAAGTCAGTCCAATGTCACGGTTCAGATTTTTCAAATCCTTCAATAAATATTTTAACCCCAAGGAGGCAAAAGTTCAGATTCCACCAATGTTAGCCAAGAACCTGTTCGCTCAGCTAGCTGAAAGTATTGCTACTAATCTTGGAGTCACCTCATGTTATGTATGTGAAGGTACCAGTATAGGTAACCAATGGCCCTGGAGGCTAGAAAACTAATGCCACAAAATAACTTTACCATACTGGAATTTGTTACAAGGTTCAATGCAAACCCAAGTGTCTGGCTATTAGAAACCGCTATCATTGGAAGATGCTGCATAGCATGATAGAAAAAGACTTTCAAACTCCAGTAGGAGATACAACCTGTTTAGGTCAGCAATATTTTGAAGAGTCTAAGAACAAGATCCAGTGGAGAAGCTTCATAGATAATTCCTCTGTACCAGATTTTAATCCTCTCTCTCAGTTTCCAACGCTGAATCAGTTGTAGTATCAACTAGACACTCCAACTGTTTGGAGAGCACCAGCAGGACTATATTGGATCTGTAAGACAAAAGTCTACCAACTATTGCCCAAGAAGTGGACCAAAGCCTGTGTGTTAGGGACAATAAGACCATCCTTCTTCTTGCTCCCACTGAAACAAGGGGAAGATTTAAGTTACCCGGTCTATACTGAAGAAAGAAAAAGGACCAGAAGAAACATCTTTACTCAGATAAGTACTGTAGAAAAGATAACCACAAACATAAAGAAGGACATTAAGATAGGTAGCTGAAAAGATAACGAATGGCCTCCTGAAAGAATTATCAAATACTATGGGCCAGCTGCATGGGCCCAAGATGGATCATGAGGCTACAGCACCCCTATTTACATGTAAAACTCAATTGTAAGATTGCAAAGCAGTACTAGAGATCATAGTTAATGAGAGAGCCCGAGTCTTGGATCTGTTAGCCATACAAGTCACTCAAATGAGAGATGTTTTATACCAAAATAGGCTAGCATTAGACTACCTCCTAGCCGCAGAAGGAGGAGTTGTGGCAAGCTTAATTTTACCAACCGTTGCTTACAAATCAATGATAATGGAAGAGCTGTTATGGAAATTACTGCCAGAATGCGGAGGTTGGCCCATGTCCCAATCCAGACTTGGTCCAAGTGGAGCCCAGACTCATTTTTTGGAGGATGGTTCTCGTGGTTTGGAGGCTTTAAAACTTTGATAATTGGTTTTGTAGCTTTAATTGGAGGAGGTCTCATACTGCCTTGTCTTTTACCTCTCCTTATCAGAAGCATTCAGTCTACTATTGAAGCAATAGTAGACCAAAAAACTACCACCAAAATGATGGCACTACAAAAATACCAACCAATCCCCTGGGAAGAATATGTGCCTACACAGACAGAGATAAACGACCGTGGTGCTCTTTATTAATCTACGTTTACAGCGAGCACCAAAGGGGGGGATGAAAAAGGAATTCAGGAATTTTACAAGTATAATCAAAGACAAACAAGACATTTTTACTTTTTCCTTCAAAAGCTAAGTGGAGTGTAGCAACCTTCCTCCACCGCCAGTAGAATACTAACTGCGTTTTTCCGTCTGTGCTCAGCGAGGCTTATCTGTACTTGCTAGTTTCACATTCCTTGAGGCTCAGTGAGTTCCTGTTTCACCTCCCTAGTGCAGCTACAACGTTACAAGGTTGATACAGAAACATGGTTTCCCAGGGATGTGGAACACGTAGTATAAACAAATGTAAAAGACTGATCAACTGCCTACCTACCTTCTTGCATCCAGTAGCTCCTGGCCACTGACTGCTTAAAAGGTGGCTGCTTTGTTTTTCTGGGGCTCAGACTTTTCTGGACACTAGTCCAACTGAGCCAGGTGATCACCTTTTAATAAAGACCTTTCTTGAACTCTGTTCAGTCTCTCTTATCTCTGATTGTCCTGCAACAGTGAAACCCGTCTCTACTAAAAATACAAAAATTAGCTAGGCATGGTGGCACGCACATGCCTGTAATCCCAGCTACTTGGGATGTTGAGGCAGAATTGCTTAAACCTGGGAGGTGGAGGTTGCAGTGAGCCAAGATCATTGCACTCCAGCCTGGGAAACAAGAGTGAAACTCTGCCTCAAAAAAAAACCAAAACAGGCCGGGCGCGGTGGCTCAAGCCTGTAATCCCAGCGCTTTGGGAGGCCGAGACGGGTGGATCACGAGGTCAGGAGATCGAGACCATGCTGGCTAACAGGGTGAAACCCCGTCTCTACTAAAAAATACAAAAAACTAGCCGGGCGAGGTGGCGGGCGCCTGTAGTCCCAGCTACTCGGGAGGCTGAGGCAGGAGAATGGCGTAAACCCGGGAGGCGGAGCTTGCAGTGAGCTGAGATCCGGCCACTGCACTCCAGCCTGGGCGGCAGAGCCAGACTCTGTCTCAAAAAAAAAAAAACAAAAAAAAAACAAAAAAAACAAAAAAACCCAAAAAAAACACGTCAAACTAGAATTATATACCCAGAGAAATTATCTTTCAAAGTGAAGATAACTTGAAGACATTTTTAGGCATTAAATGTTGAAAAATTCACTACCAGCACTATACTACAAAAAAACAAGTTTGAGAAACTCCTTCAATCAGAAGTTAAATTATACCAGATGAAAATACACATGTACATAAGAGTTTGAAAAGCACTAGAAATGGTAACTCCTTGGGCAAATAAATAAGCGTTCACTTAATTATTTATATCTCTTCAATAGAACAGCACAAAACCTGGGATGAGAGAAATGTTAAGTATACTACTGTAAAGTTCTCATCTTTTATGTGAAGAGGTAAAACTCACATGAAGTTAGACTGTAATAAAGTAAAGTTATAAACCCTAAATAAATCACTAAAATAATAAAACAAAGAATAATAATTAGCAAACTGACAAAAGAGAAAAAATTTAATCATGAAACTACTTGGTTCATCCGAAAAGGCAGACGATGAGGAAAAATGGAACAAAAAACTGATGGACCAAACAGAAAACAAAACAGCAAGATGATAGTGTTTTGTTTTGTTTTGTTTTGTTTTGTTTTGCTTTGCTTTGCTTTGACACGGAGTCTCACTCTGTCACCCAGGCTGGAGAGCAGTGGCGTGATCTCAGCTCACTGCAACCTCCGCCTCCCAGGTTCAAGCGATTCTCCTGCCTCAGCCTCCCGAGTAGCTGGGACTACAGGCACGTGCCACCATGCTTGTAGTGTGTGTCTGTGTGTCTGTGTGTGTGTGTGTGTGTGTTTTGTGTTTTTAGTAGAGACAGGTCTTCACCGTGTTAGCCAGGATGGTCTCCCTCTGACCTCATGATCCTCCCGCCTCAGCCTCCCAAAGTGCTGGGATAGCAGACATAAGCCACTGTGCCCGGCCAAGATGATAGTTTTAAACCCAACTATATCAGTAGTGAAATTACATTAAAAGATGTAAATATTCTCAATTAAATGGCAGAGATCATCATCATTTTTCATTTGAGACATGAAAATTTTAAGAAAAATGAGATACCTCTACACACCTATTAGAAAAGATAAAATGAAAACCAAACATTTTTTTTAAAAAAAGGCTGGTGAATGTGCGGTTTGGGTTTAGGAGACCATGGAGCTCTTACATTTTGCTGGTAGGAATGCAAAATGTACAGTCACTTTGGAAAAGAGTCTGGCAGTTTCTTATAAAGTTCAACGCACATTTACCTTATGACCCAGATATTCCAATTCTAAATATCTATCCAAGACAAATGAAAACTTACGTTCACTTAAAAACCTATATGTCCAATATTAACAGCAGCATTATTTATAAACATCAAAAACTGCAAGCAAACCATATGTCCTCTTACTGGTGGATGGATAAACAAACTGTAGTATATCTATACAATAGAATACTATTCATCAATAACATGCCATTGACATAAGTAACAACATAGATAAATGTTATGTGTATATGGTTAAGTGAAATAAACAATATTTAAAAGACCTCATGCTATACAGTCAACCCTCTGTATCTATGGATTCTACATCCATGGATTCAACCAATAGCAGATCAAAAATATTTGGAGGAAAAATAGATGGTTGTGCCAGTATTGAACATGTACAGACTGTTTTCCTTGTCATTATCCTCTAAATAATTTAGTATAGCAACTATTTAAATATCATTTATATTGCATTAAATATTGTAAGTAATCTATAGATAATTTAAAGTATAAGGGAGGATATGCATAAACTATATGGAAATAGTACATAATTTTATATCAGTACTTGAGGACCTGTGGATTTTTATATACACATGGTTCCTGAAACCAACCTGCCACAGATACTGAGGAGCAACTCTAATTCTATGTGTATGCCTGGAGAAGTCAAAATTGGGCACAGTGGTTGCCAGCAGGTGGACTTGAAACACAAAAAGCAGCATGAGGAAGTTTTTGTGATTGATGAAAATGTAAATTTTGATTGGGATGGTGATTATATAACTCTCTGTATATATGAAAATCCATAGAACTATACAACAGAAGAATAAATTTTACTATTACATAAAATTTTTGAAAGTAACTTTAACCCACTATTTCTAGAAGTCATCTCAGGTCATCTCTGTCATGCATAATCCCTCTCAGCCTAAGGTCAGAGGTCCTACTCTACTGGAAGCACCTAGAAGGAGAGCTCTGTTGTTGTCTCTATCACAGTTTGTTATGGAAAGATAATTACTGGTTGAGTGCACGCATAGTTTAATCTGGACCATAAGGCATCACATTTTTATAACTCACATGCCCAATAATTAGAAGTACTAAATCTCACTAATTGCACATTATCTGTATGGACAGATCTAAATAGGAAAAGCAGATAGATGGTTTCAGCAATGATGTAGGTAATTAAACTTAAGCATACATTCATCCAAACATCTGTTAGCATCTCCAGCCAGCACGGAATGTAGAGAGTTTTGCTCAACAACTACGAAATGTATTTTAGTACTTTTCTCCCCAGAGTAGAAACAAGTGCATCCAGATCTCATAAATTTAATAAATTTTCATAGTTTATCCATGTTTAAATTTTACATAAAAATTAAAATTACATACTTGTTCTGTTTTATTTTGCTCTGTTGCATATCCAAATGACTTCACCTTTTTTTACCTAACATAGGAATCAGTAAAATATAATATTTCTCTATGTAAAAATGATTAAGAAGACAGTAAGACAACTAAAATATGGACAGACCTGTTTGTCTCTTCCCTTTCCTTTCTAAGTGGCTAAGAAAAAGAAATGTATGCAGAGAACAATGATTGTGTGCTCACCAACATTTTGTACCAAGGTGTAAATATCATAACCCGAGATAGAAGATGTAAAAATGTTCCTCCTCCTTGATGTCTCTTCTATGCATATATAAAAATGAAATTGTCTAAAATGAAGATAGTTACATATGCATAGATATTAACTGTTTATGGTAAAACAAACTTTGGGAAAATGAAGGATCCAATAATAAAGGACTAATTAAATTTAATAATCCACAAAAGATAGAATACAATGCAGCCATTAACTTAGAAAAAAATGCTTACGACCCAGTTCGTGATATAACATAGCACAAATAACGTTGTGTTCACCTTGTTTTCTATGTGAATAATGAGCCTTGAAGATACTGCAGTGTCAGCTGAATGATGTATACACACAGACACTGTGTCATATAATGTAAAAAATTAAATGCATGCTTCAACTGTAACGTGTGTTTATGAGTAAATATAACAAAATATTAACAATTACTATCTCTTAGTTGTAGAATTACATATGAATTAAAATTTCCAAATCTTCCACAATGGGAATAATTGACTATATTTCTTATTGAAAAACCTATGTTATTTTTAAAATAATAATAACTAAAAACAAAAGAAAAATAAAACAAGGACAAATTAAAAACTCCAAGGAAGGTTTTAGTTTCAAATCATTGCAAAGGTGCTTCTGAGCTGAGAAACCTTAGCCTATGTATCAACTCTGGATTTCTATTTCTTAAACTAATAGAGAGGATAGCTCATAGATTTGTTGCAAGGACTGAAAAAAATAGCATTTGTAATGTAGTATACACTAATTAAATGTTTCTACTGTTACTCATCTAGAAAGCAGTTCACTAATATAAAATAATTATCAAGGATATATCCTTAAAGATGCCTAAATAGTCAAAGAAATCATCAATGTTAGGTACACAATATATCTTAAATCATGTGTGTCATCCAAGGCATGCATCTTGGAGAAAACTAAAAATTCCTTGCTTACATATTAGTTCTCTATAGGAAATAATTAAATTCACTTTGGGGCAGATAACTGTAAAGATAAATTCTACTTTAAGAGGTAAAATTGCAATCAACACAGATTTTATTATCTAACTTTCTTAGTCAACTGTACTCAAAGCCTTCCTATATCCTCAACAACTCTCCTGGGTGAGAGTATTGATCATTGTAGTTCTCAGACTGAGAAGGGTAGAAGAAGTGAATAAAGAGTTTGAACAAGATGTTTAGAAAGTAGTAATAATATATTTTTTCAAGAATCTAGGAGTATTTATATAGTTAGAAAAGGAGGCATAGTTTCATAGAATTATTTGGAATAAGGAATTTTGTTGATGAATTGTTTCAACAAAATAGACAAGTATGTTTTATGTAAGTATGACATGGTCAGTCTGTTCATTGAGCTGTGTATTTATAGATAAGAGAAGGCATAATGAAAGTCAAATTGGGGACCAATCAGGGAAGGGAAGAAAAATGAGAAGAAATGATTTAGCACCTAATATTAACTAAACACTTTACATATATAATGCCACTGAAAATAAATATACAGAATGGCAAGACAAATATAGAAAGAAAAGCAACCATTTTATGAATGAGAATTATTGAAGGTATTTTTATATATTTGCAATATATCTTAATCAAATTTTGTTAAGATGTGTATTGATTATTGAATACTTGGGTAATAACTATAATTGTGTCCCACAACAGTTAGTGAAAATATATGTGTTGTAATTTTCAGGATTTCAAACTAAAAAATTCTTAATTAAGTTGTGTACCCAATTATACAATTACCACCTAGAATTATGTCATGACAACTTTTAGGCAAACTAAAGAGAGAATCATTTATTTTAATTATTTGTATTTTAAAATTCTTACATAATGTAACTGTAGAAAAAAATATTAATAAAAACAGTTTAGTGTGATGGAAGAATGAAGTAAGAAAAAAGAAAAAATCATAATTTTAAAAGTTGATTGTGAATTAAAATATCCCTTAATATAAGTAAAATGTTGATTTTTTAAAAATACCTAAGTATAATAATCTTTATTTTCAATAATGACTCTAATTGTATTTTTTTTAAAAAGCTTATTTCTCACCTTCCTTAAATAACTTGTTTCTTCTTAAGTGAGCCACAACTCACACAACATAGAAAAACATACATATACTACTCTCACTGTTGATTTGGTTTGAAGTTCCTGTTCCTTATTTGTATCACTTTTCAACATTTATCTGAACCTGGACAGCATCATCTGAGGACCCAGGAAAAATTGGGGAGGGGGGTGGTGGAGAGTGACAGTGGAGGAAAAATTTTAGGATGGATGAACAAACTTTGTAAAATTGTAAAGTTAGTTTTTTAAAAAATTGCTACTTTTAAACACTCTTCAGAGTTCTAGAGTCCCAATCCCCACATTCTCACAAAGTTTAGCCATAATGTTTAAGACAGAAGTAAAAGTTAGACCGGTGTGGTGGTGTGCACCTGTAACCCCAGCTACTTGGGAGGCTGAGGCAGGAGAATTGTGTGAACCCGGGATGCAGAGGTTGCAGTGAGCCGAGGTTGTGCTATTGTACTCCAGCCTGGGCAACAGTGCAAGACTCTGTCTAAGAAAAAGAGAGAGAGGGAGAGGAAAAAAAAAAAAGTGAAATATGAAATATTTTAGCATCTGTGGACCAAGTTCAAGTTGACATTGCTACAACCACCACCTAACCAAGGAGGGAAGAGGAAACCAGACTCTCTCTGCTCCATGTATCTAGAATAATACCTACTACCATGCTATGGGCTGCTGAGAGACCAAGATTTGAGCAGACTGCACTGCCCAGTTTCATGCTCATTCTGCACTCCTGAGTAGAGCCCCTTCCTCTCTGGTCACAAGCCCACACCTGGCATCATTTTGAGAGTTTAATGATATGCTGTGCCTGACCCTTGGGCCAAGTTTGAGGGGATGCAGCTGCAGCTGCTAACCAGCCAGAGGAGGGATGGAGAGATCAAGCTCTTCGAAGCACACTTAAGACAATAACTACTGCCCTAATGCCAGCAGCTGTGGGACTGAGGTCTAGCCTGCCCAACCCATCACAGCTACCAGGAACACCAACATGGACCAATTGTGTCCCAGTGCATTGCTCCACCACCACTATTGTCATCATCCACATGCCTTCAGAGATCTGAGAGTCTTCCCACAAAGCTGGTTCACCACTTCCACTACTAACTTTTAAACAAGCGACTTGGAGGCCCCAAAATCAGCCCTCTAGGACCAACTAGCACTGGGGCCAGTATAAGCTATTCTGGGGCCTAAAAACAGGCACATTTACCCCACTCTGCCACCACCGGGGTCTGAAACCTCATTCATTTAGCATCCAAGTCCCCATCAAAACTTTGCCACAACATCAACTAATAACTACCTTAAATCACTGAGGAAATCTGACACCACCAAAGGACCACAACAGTACTCAAGCAATAGATACCAACCAGAAAGAATTCCTCAAAATGCCAGGTAAATAATTCAAAATATAGATTTTAAAGAAGCTCAGTGAGATGTAAGAGAAATCTGAAAACTCAAACAAAGACATCAGAAAATCAATTCAGGATATTAATGAGAAATTTACAAAGTTTTTTGAAAGAAAAAAAGCATACATTCTAGAAGTAAAAATTTCATTTAAGGGAATACAAAATACCTCCAAAAGCTTCAATAAGCTTCAACAATAAATTAGACCAAGAGGAAGAAAGAATCTCAGAACTCAAAGATAGGTTTTTAAAATAATCCAGTCAGGCAAAAAAAAAAAAAAAAAAAAAAAAAGGAAAAAGAAAAAAAAGACAAGAACAGAGACTTTAACATCTTTTACTACATGAAGTGACCAAACTTATTAATTATTGGTATTCCAAAGGAGGAAGAGAGATAACAAAGCTTAGAAAACCTACTTAAGGAAAGTGGATAAAAACTTCTCAAGTCCAACAGGAGAGTCAGACATGCAAATACAGGAGTCCCACTATTTCCCAGGCAAACACATTGCAAATAGGACTTCACTGTGGCATATTACCTTTAGGAGGCCTAAAGGCAAACTGAAAGAATTTTTAAATTAGCAAGTGAAATGTGTCTAGTTACCTATAAAGGAAGCCCCATCAGAATAACAGCAGACTTTTTAGCAGAAACCTTATGAGCCAGAAGAGAATTGAATGACATTTTCAAAGTGCTGAAAACACACACACACACACACACACACAAACAACTTTTAGCCAAAATATTTATATTCTGCCAGAATAAGCTGCATAAATGAAGGAGAAGTAAATTATTTCCCAGACAAGCAAATGCAAAGAAAATTTTTCACCAATCAACAGGTCCAACAGGAAATGCTCAAAGGGGTCCTAAACATGGAAACAAAAAGTCAATATTCACCATTACAAAAACACACAAATATAAAACTCACAGTTCTTATAAAACAGTCACAGAAAGGAAGAAGATACAGGAATAAAATGGCAACACTACAGAATCTCATAAAACTACAAAGTTCTGCAAAAAGATAAATAAAATTGATATACCACTAGCTAGGCTAACCAAAAACAGAGAAGATCCAAATAAACACAATCTGTAAAGAAAAAAGGGATATTACAACTGACACCACAGAAATACAAAAGATCTTGACAGACTATTATGAACAAATATATGCTCACAAACTAGGAAACCTAGAGGAAGTGAGTAAATTCCTAGAAACATACAACCTCCCAAGACTGAACCTAGAAGAAATAAAACACCTAAACAGACCAAAAATGAGTAGCAAGATTGAATCAATAACGAAATCTAACAACAACAACAAAAAGCCCAGGACCAGATGGATTCCAGCCAAATTCTACCAAACACACAAGAAACTAATATATATCCTCCTGAAACAACTCCAAAAATTAAGGAGGGGAGAATTCTATCATTTATAATTCATTCTAAGAGGCCAAGTATCACCCTCATGAAAACCAGATAAAGACACAACAAAACTAACAGATTAATATTGCTGAAGAAAATAGATGCAAAAATAGCAAATCAAATGCCATAGCACATTAAAAAGATAATACACTGTGATCATGTGGAATTTATCACGGGGATGCAAGGACAGTTCAACGTGCAAATTAATAAATATGACACATCACATAAATAGAATGAAAGACATCATCTCAATAGATGTAGAAAAAGCATTTGATAAAATTCCACACCTTTTCATGAGAAAAATTCTCAACAAACTAGACATAGAAGGAACATATCTCAGCATAATAAAGACAATAAATGACAGACCCACAGCCAGCATCAAACTTCATGGGGAAAAGTTGAAAGCATTTCCTTTAAAAATTGGAAAAATATAAGGATGCTCACTTTCACCACTCTTATTCAACACAGTACGTAAGTTATCACCCAGATAAATCAAGCAAGAAAACAAAATAAAAGGCACAGAAATTGGAAACGAGGAAGTAAAATTTATTTGTTTGCTGATATTTTCTTATATCTCAAAAACTCTAAAGACTCCACCAAAAAAACTCTTAGATTTAATAAATGAATTCAGAAAAATTTCAGTATAGAAAATAAACATAAAAAAATCAGTAGTGTTTCTATACACCAATAATGATCTAGCCAAGGACAAAACTAAAAAGATAATTTCATTTTACAATGCTACAACACATTAAAATACCTAGGAATGTACTTAATCAAGGAGATAAATAATTTCTTGGCCAAGCACAGTGGCTAATGCCACTGTGAGAGGCTATGAGCTCTTTGGAAGGCTGAAGCTGGAGGAGTGCTTGAGCTCGAGTTCAAGATCAGCCTGGGCAACATAGGGAGAACCTATTTCTACAGTGCAACATAGGGAGAACGCATTTCTACAAAAATAATTTTAAAAAATAGTCAGGCATGGTGGTGCATGCCTGTGGTCCAGACTACTTGTGAGGCTGAGGTGGGAGGATCCCTTGAGCCCAGGAAGTCAAGACTGTAGTGAACTGTGGTCATGCCAGTGTACTTCAGCCTGGATGATAGCATGATATTCTGTCAAAAAACAAAACAAAAACAAAAACAAAACTCTGTAAGGAGAACAACAAAATACTGTTGAGATAAATCATAGATGACACAAACAAATGGAAAATGGCCCATGCTCATGGATTGGAAAAATAAATATCATTAAAATGACCATATTGCCCAAAGCAATCTGTAGATCCAATACAATTTCTGTTGGGTTACCAAAGTCACTTTTTATAGAATTAGAAAAAAATCTAAAATTTGTATGGAATCAGAAGAGAGCCCAAATAATCAAAGCAATCCTAAGCAAAAGAACAAAGTTGGAGGTATCATATTACCTGACTTCAAATTATACTACAAGACTAGAGTAGCCAAAACAGCATGGTACCGGTATAAAAACAGACACACAGATCAATGAAACACAATAGAGAACACAGTAATAAGGCCATACCCCTACAACCAACTGATCTCCAACAAAGTCAACAAAATAATACACTGATAAAAGGACACCCAATTCAATAAATAGTAGAGGAAAATTGAATAGCCATAGGCAGAATAATGAAACTGGACCCCTGTCTCCTACCATATACAAAAGTTAAATCAAGATAAATTGAACACATAAACATAAGACCAGAAACAAACAAACAAACAAAAAATCTTAGAAGAAAACCTAGGAAAAACTCTTCTGGTCATTGGCAAAGAATATATGGTCAAATCCTCAAAAGCAAATGCAAAGAAACAAATAGACAGATAGGACTTAATTAAACTAAAAAGCTTCTACACAGAAAAAAATATCAACTGAGTAAACAAAACTTACAGGATGGGAAAAAATTATATGTAAAGTATGCACCTGAAAAAGGGTTAATACTCAGAATCTATAAGTAACTCAAACAGCTCAACAAGAAAAAGAGTAAGAATAATCCAATTAAAAAGTGGGCGAGGACATGAACATACATTTTTGTAAAGAAGACATACAAGCAACCAAGAAATATATGAAAAAACACTTGACATCACTAATCATCAGAGAAATGCAAATCAAAAGCATAGTGGGATTTTGGGAGGCAGGGTAAGATGGTGGAATAGAAAGCTCCACCATTCCCCACTGCAAAGACATCAAGTTAACAAGTATCTACACGGAAAAAAAAACCTTCATAACCAAAAAATCAGATGAGCACTCATAGTACCTAGTTTTAACTTCTTCTTACTAAAAGAGGAATTGAGGAGTTAGAAAAACCAGTCCTGAGTCACTGACACCTCTCCTCCCCCATCCCCAGGAGTGGCAGCATGGTGCAGAGACCCTATCTGGGTGTTAGGGGAAGGAGAACACAGCAATTGGGAGGCATTGAATTCTGTGCTGTTCTGTTAGGACAAAAGGAAAAACCAGACCAAACTCAGTTGACACCAGCCCACGGAGGGAGCATTTAAACCACGCCTTGCCAGAGGGGAAACAGCAACCCCAGTGGTCTAAACTTGAGTGTCATGACCTCACCACTGAGGGCCAAAGTACTCTTTGCCTCTAAGTAAACGTGAAAGGCAATCTAGGCCTTCAGGACTGCAACTTGTAGGCGAGTCCTAGGGCTGAACTGGGCCCAGAGGCAATAGATTGAGGGGCCACGTGACATACTGAGAAATCAGTTAGGGAAGTTCAGGGAGTTCTGGCATTACCCCTTCCCTAACCCCAGACTGCACAACTCCTGGCTCCAAAAAAATACCCCTTCTTCCCACTTGAAGAAAAGAGAGGTAAGAGTGGGGAGGACTTTTTCTTGCATCTAGCATAGCAGCTCAGCCACAACAGGATAAGGCAACAGTCAGAGTCCTAAGGCCCCCTCTGCCCCATTCCAGGCCCTGGCTCCTAGAAAACATGTCTAGACATGCTCTGGCCCAGAAGGGATCCCACTGCCTTTGAGGAAAGAAACCAGTCCTGGCAGCATTCATCATCTGCTAACTGAAGAGCCCTTGGGCCCTGAATAACCAACAGCAATACCCAGATACTACATGAAGGGTCTTGGTGAGCCTTGGAGATTTGCTGGCTTCAAGGACCAAAACTGCCACAGGAGGTTAGAGCACCAAGTGGGCTCATGGGGTTCACAATTCCAGGACTTGATTCTTGGATGGCATTTCTGGACCTGCCCTGATCCAGAGGGAGCCCACTGCCCTGAATGGTGAGTCCCAGGCTAGTTAGCATTCACCACCAGCTGACTGTAAAGGCGTTGGGACTTAAGGGAAAATCAGTGGTAGTCTGGCAGTACTTCTTCTATCCAAGGGTGGTGGTGCCTATGGGGTGAGGCTCCCCTGTCTTTGGAAAGGGGAGGGAATAGGGGAAGGACTGTGTCTTATAATTTGAGTGCCAGCTCAACTGCAATACAGTAGAATACCAGGTAGCCTTCTAAGGTTTTTTACTGCAGTCACTGACTCCTGGACAGTACTTCTGGATCCACTCAGGGCCTGGGGGACCTCACCACCCTAAAAGGAAAAACACAGGTCTGAATGGCTTGGCCACCTGCTGATTGTAGAACACCAGTGCCTTGAGTGGACATAGGCAGTTTACAGCAAGGGGTTACAGTAGGTCTTGGGCAAGACCCAGTGCTCTACTGGCTTCAGGTCTGACCCAACACAGTCATAGTGGTGGTGGCAGCCACAGGTGTGCTTGTGTCACTCCACCCCCAGATTTAGGTGGCTCAGAGCAGAGAGAGACTCTGTATGTATGGGAAAATATAAGGAAAGAGAACAAGAGTCTCCGCTGGTAATCCAGATATTTCTCCTGGATCTTGTCCAAGACCATCAAGGTGGTACCTCTATGAGTCTCCAAGAACCACAGGATTACTGGGCCTGGGGTGCTCCCTAAAGCAGGAACAGCTTAGATCACGACACTCAAGTTGTGACCCAATTCCTTTAAAATATCTGGAATGCTCTCCTAAGAAAGATGACCAGAAATAAGCCCAGAAAGTGAGGACTACAATAAACACCTAACTCTTCAATACTCAGACACCGAAGAGTGTCTACTAGCATCAACACCATCCAGGACAACATGACATCAACAAAAGAATTAGATAAGGCACCAGTAAACAATCCTGGAGAAACAGAACTATGTGACCTTTTAGACAAAGAATTCAAAATATCAGTGTCAAGGAAGCTAAAAGGAATTCAAAATAACACAGAGAAGAAATTCAGAATTCTATCAGATGTCATTAACAAAGAGATTGAAATAATTAAAAAGAATCAAGCAGAATCTCTGATGCTAAAAAAAATGCACTTGGCACACTAACAAAAGCATCACAGCCCTTTAATAGCAGAATGGATATAGCAGAAAGAAGAATTCGTGAACTTAAAGACAGGCTATTTAAAAATACAGTCAGAAGAGAAAAAAGAATATAAAGCAATGTAGCATGCTTACGTGATCTAGAAAATAGCCTTAAAAGGGGCAATATAAGATTTATTCACCTTAAAAAGGAGGTAGGGAAAGAGATAGGGGTAGAAAGTTTATTCAAAGGGATAATAACAGATCCCAGATAATAACAAAAAACAGGGATAACACCAAAACCTAGAGAAATATATCAATATCCAAGTACAAGAAAGTTATAGAATATCAAGCAGATTTAACCAAAAGACTACCTGGAGGCATTTAATAATCAAACTCCCAAAGGTCAAGGATAAAAAAGGATCCTAAGAGCAGCAAAAGAAACAAATAAAATGTAAATGGAGCTCCGGTCCACCTGGCAGTAGACTTTCAGTGGAAACCTTGTAGGCCAGGAGAGAGTGGCACGACATATTTAAAGTGCTGAGGGAAAAAATAAGTTTACCATACAGTAGTATATCCAGGGAAAATACTTTTCAGACCTGAAGAAGAAATAAAGACTTTCCCAGAGAAACAAAACCTGAGGGATTTCATAGATATCAGACCCTATTGATTACAATGTTCATTATTGAGGTTTTGGGCACATTAATAGCCCAGTCTTCACCACTCCACAATATATTCATGTGAGAAATCTGCACCAGAACCCTCTAAACATATATTAAAAAATAAAAATAAAGACTAAAAAATGTAAAAAAGATTTCAGGACAAATAATATAACTGGATAGATAGATGATAGGTAGATAGAAAAATAAAAGATTTCAGGACAAATAATATAACTGTATATTGGCTTGTCTGAGTTTATTCTCTAATTTAAAGACAGCTTTTTGGCTGTTCTTCAGTGAATATGTGCTCTCATTTATCTAAAGAACAGCGTAATATTTTTAAAAGAATCTGGAAATGATTGAATTAAATCCAATTAAAGCTGAATAACTACAGGAGTTAAAACAAGTGTGCAAGGCACTCAAACTAAAGCAGCAAAATTTTGGTATCCATATACATTTTACTAATTTTTTTATCAAGATATTTTTATAAGAAAAAGTCACTTAATTTTCTCCATTTATGGAATATTTATATATTTATTATATATTTGGAAAATATTGTCCTTAGCCATTATTATGTTGTGATAATTCTGCAATTTTAATGATTATGTAACATTTAATATTACAGCTATTCCATAATCATTTATAAATTACCCTATTATTGAGCAACTTATTTATAATTTTAGTATGTCAAATTGTAAATGTCTTCTACAGAACGACATACGTGCATTTTAGATCATTCCTTTTATTTATTTAACAAACATTTGCATAACACTTATTATATGCCAGGCAATATATTACATTCTTTATAAATATTACATTATTTAATCTTCTTAACAATTTTGCAAAATAAACTATAATTATTCCCATTTTACAGGTAAGGAAAATGAGGCACAGACAGGTTAATCATATTTTCAAGGTGATAAAGCTAGTAATTACCTGTACTGAAATTTGATCCAGGATACTCTGGTTCCAAAGCTGATACTCTTAAATGTTACTTTCTGTTGTGTCTGTGAAGTATAAATTCCAGAAGAGGATAGGGCCAGAAGTATTAACACTTGGGGATTATTAGAGTATTTTATTTACTTATTTCCAAATTGTATACTGTATCCAGTATACAATTTATTGTATACAATAAATTGTAATATTAATGTATTTTATTATTAGTGGGGATTATTAATGTATTTTATTCCCTTATTTCCAGCATATGTATACAATTTTATATACCTACAATTGGAGAAGCAAGATGGCAATTTCACTATAACTTCAACAAAATACTTTTTTTCCAATTTGGGAAGAGATATATTATGTCTCATTGTCTTAATTTTAATTTATTTCAATACTATTGAGTTAAGCATTTAAAAACATGTCTATTCATCATTTTTTCTTTCTTTTTAAAATTGTTCCATGCCAATGTATTTATTTCTGCATTTATTCATTCAACAACTATTCATTTAGTGCTCAATATGTACCAGGCACAGTTCAATGCACTTGAAATAAGCCTTTGAAGAAAATACATAGACTCAATATCCTCAAGAAGCTTACCTTCTACCTGCAGAGATACAAGCAATAAGCAGCAAACATAAGTACAGAGGACAGTACCGATAATAACTCCTATGAAAACTAAGGGAGGAGACCACGGCTCATATTGTCTTATGCACAATTTCTGCCTCCAAAGAAAGAAAAAGTAAAAACTGAAAGGCAGAAATGAAATCCACAAGCAGACAGCCTGGCACGGCACCCTGGACCTGGTAGTTAAAGATCGGTCCCTGATCTAATCGGTTATGTTATCTATAGATTACAGACATTGTATAGAAATGTGTTGTGAAAATCCCTATCCTGTTTTGTTCTGATCTAATTACCGGTGCAAGCAGTCCCCAGTCAAGTACCCACTGCTTGCTCAATTGATCACGACCCTCTCATGTGCACCCGCTTAGAGTTGTAAGCCCTTAAAAGGGACAGGAATTGCTCACTCAGGGAGCTCGGCTCTTGAGACAGGAGTCTTGCCGATGCCCCCGGCCAAATAAAGCCCTTCCTTCTTTAACTCGGTGTCTGAGGAGTTTTGTCTCCGGCTTGTCCTGCTGCATTTCTTGGTTCCCTGACTGGGAAGCCAGGTGAATGGCAGATGGCCGAGGCAGCTCCTTAGGTGGCTTAAGCCTGGCCTGTGGAACATCCCTGCAGGGAACTCTGACCAGCCCCATTGAAGCAGATCCTGAGAGCGCTCTGGGGTAGGCATTTGCCCTGGTAGGACACCTCTCCAGGGCAGTGAGTGTCAGGCCCCCATGGAGGATCAACGCAGTGGCTGAACACTGGGCAGGAACAGGCACTTGGAGTCTGGACATCTAAAACTTGGTAAGATTAGTCTTTGAAACTTGGCCACTCCATTTGAGTGGAAGCCTGGGCTGATCACCCATGGCGTGCCTTTATCGGCACTTTGGTTTTAGTTTTGGTTTTGACTTGGTTTGAATTGCTGGACAGGACTGGTCTTAGGAACTTGCCCACTCCATTTGAGTGGAAGCATGGCCTGATCACCTATGGCATGCCTTTATCAGCACTTTGGTTTTGGCTTGGTTTGAATTGCTTGACAGGATTGGTCTTGGGAACTTGCCTACTCCATTTGAGTGGAAGCATGGCCTGATCACCCACTGTGTTCCTGTACTGGAACGTTGGTTTTTGTTTTTGACTTGATTTGGATTGCTTGATACTTTGGTTTTGGTTTTGACTTGGCTTGGATTTCTGGATATTCTGATTGTGGTTTTGATTTTGGTTTGGTACAAACTGCAAAAGTGTGTGTGTGCCCTTTTTACCCGTTTTTTTTTTTTTTTTTGTGGTGTGCGTGTGGTATGAGCATGGTGTTTTGTCTTGAAGAAGCATGGGCCAGGCACAAATAAGCCCACGCTACTAGAAACTATGTTGAAAATTTTCAAAAAAAACCCAGAATTTAAGGGATACTATGCAGTACTATGACACCAGGAAAATTTAAAACTTTGTGTAAGATAGACTGGCCAGCATTAGAGGTAGGTTGACCATTAGAAGGAAGCCTGGACAGGCCCCTTGTTTCAAAGGTAAGGCACAAGGTAACCTGTAAGGCAGGGAACTCAGACCAATTCCCATACATAGACACTTGGTTACAGCTGGTTTTAGGCTCCCCGCCCCCAACAAACAGTGGCTGAGAGAACAGCAGCATAAGCAGCTGTCGGAGGCAAGTAAAGACCAGCAGAAAGAGAGAAAGGAAAGACACAAAGAGGAAATGAGGCAAAGAGAGAGAAGAGACAGAGAGGAAAAGACAGATAAAGGAGTCAAAGAGAGAGAGAGAAAGAAGGAGAAAGGCAGAGAGAAGAAGAGACAGAGGCAAAAGGAAAGTCAAAGAGAGACAAAAAGAGAGAAAGAAAGAGAGAGATACACAAGTAGTTAAGAAAAAAAAAAGTGTACCCTATTCCTTTAAAAGCCAAGGTAAATTTAAAACCTATAGTTGATAACTGAAGGTGTTGTCCTTACCCCTGTAAGACTCCAATACCGCTTTGTTGTCAGTGAAAACAAGGGTGTTTCCCGAAAACACTGAGGCCTTCCTATCAAAAATCCTTAACCCAGTAACCCACAGATGTCCCAAATGCATTCTAGCAGCAACTGCTTTGCTAACAACAACAACAACAAAGTAAAAAAAAAAAAAAAAAAAAAAAACTTTTACAGGAAACCTCATTGTAAGCACCCCTCACCAGTTCAGAAGTATCCTAAGGAAAAAAAAAGAAAAAAGGGGGGGGGAAAAAAGAAGGGGTGGAATTTATAGAAAAACAGTATTATATTGTAAATTCTTGTCCTGAAATAAATTAACTTGTTGTTTAAAGAAAGAAATAATTGTAATAATTCAGAAAGTTAAGGCATGTCAAAGAATTGTCTGTGAAAGTCATGAAAGAGAAAAATGCTATAAAAAAGAATGCATGCAAAAAATTGTATAATTTGAAAGTAACTAGGCCTCCTGAATGTAAAACTATTGAAAAAAAAAAAACAGTTTATGTTCAAGATGTATAAGAAAAGTAAAATATACCTTTGGTAAAAGGATTATAAGGAAGCATAAGAACGTACATTTTCGCCTACATTAAAAATACTATAAACACCTCTATGCATGTAAACTAGAAAACCTAGAAGAAATGGATAATTTCCTGGACACTTACACTCTCCCAAGACTAAACCAGGAAGAATTTGAATCCCTGAATAGACCAATAGCAGGTTCTGAAATTGAGGCAATAATTAATAGCCTACCAACCAAAAAAAGTCCAGAACTAGACGGATTCACAGCTGAATTCTACCAGAGGTACAAGGAGGAGTTGGTACCATTCTTTCTGAAACTATTCCAATCAATAGAAAAAGAAGGAATCCTCCCTAACTCATTTTACAAGGCCAATATCATGTTGATACCAAAGCCTGACAGAGATACAACAAAAAAAGAGAAGTTTAGACCAATATTCCTGATGAACATCGATGCAAAAATCTTCAATAAAATACTGGCAAACCGAATCCAGCAGCACATCAAAAAGCATATCCACCATGATCAAGTGGGCTTCATCCCTGGGATGCAAGGCTGGTTCAACATATGCAAATCAATAAACGTAATCCAGCATATAAACAGAACCAAAGACAAAAACCACATGATTATCT
The DNA here is from genome assembly GCF_043159975.1 of Macaca nemestrina. Lineage (NCBI taxonomy): Eukaryota > Metazoa > Chordata > Mammalia > Primates > Cercopithecidae > Macaca > Macaca nemestrina. The sequence goes on from NC_092128.1 coordinate 156,847,701, forward strand.
CAATAGATGCAGAAAAGGCCTTGGACAAAATTCAACAGCCCTTGATGCTAAAAACTCTCAATAAATTCGGTATTGATGGAACGTATCTCAAAATAATAAGGGCTATTTATGACAAACCCACGGCCAATATCATACTGAATAGGCAAAAACTGGAAGCATTCTCTTTGAAAACTGACACAAGACAGGGATGCCCTCTCTCACTACTCCTATTCAACACAGTGTTGGAAGTTCTGGCTAGGGCAATCAGGCAAGAGAAAGAAATATAGGGTATTCAGTTAGGAAAAGAAGAAGTCAAATTGTCCCTGTTTGCTGATGACATGATTGTATATTTAGAAAACCCCATTGTCTCAGCCCAAAATCTCCTTAAGCTGATAAGCAACTTCAGCAAAGTCTCAGGATACAATATCAATGTGCAAAAATCACAAGCATTCTTATACACCAGTAACAGACAAACAGAGAGCCAAATCATGAATGAACTCCCATTCATAATAACTTCAAAGAGAATAAAATACCTAGGAATCCAACTTACAAGGGATGTAAGGACCTTTTCAAGGAGAACTACAAACCACTGCTCAGCGAAATAAAAGAGGACACAAACAAATGGAAGAACATACCATGCTCATGGTTAGGAAGAATCAATATTGTGAAAATAGCCATACTGCCCATTTATAGATTCAATGCCATCCCCATTAAGCTACCAATGACTTTCTTTCACAGAATTGGAAAAAACTGCTTTAAAGTTCATATGGAACCAAAAGAGACCCTGCATTGCCAACACAATCCTAAGCCAAAAGAACAAAGCTGGAGGCATCATGCTACCTGACTTCAAACTATACTACAAGGCTACAGTAACCAAAACAGCATGGTACTAGTACCAAAACAGAGATATAGACCAATGGAACAGAACAGAGCCCTCAGAAATAATACCACACATCTACAGCCATCCGATCTTTGACAAACCTGACAAAAACAAGAAATGGGGAAAGGATTCCCTATTTAATAAATGGTACTAGGAAAATTGGCTAACTATACTTAGAAAGCTAAAACTGGATCTTTCCTTACTCCTTATACAAAAATTAATTCAAGATGGATTACAGACTTAAATGTTAGACCTAAAACCATAAAAACCCTAGAAGAAAACCTAGGTTATACCATTCAGGACATAGGCATGGGCAAGAACTTCATGTCTAAAACACCAAAAGCAATGGCAACAAAAGCCAAAATTGACAAATGGGATCTAATTAAACTAAAGAGTTTCTGCACAGCAAAAGAAACTACCATCAGAGTGAACAGACAACCTACAGAATGGGAGAAAATTTTTGCAATCTACTCATCTGACAAAGGGCTAATATCCAGAACCTATAAAGAACTCAATCAAATTTACAAGAAAAAAACAAACAACCCCATCAAAAAGTGGGCAAAGGATATGAACAGACACTTCTCAAAAGAAGACATTCATACAGCCAACAGACACATGAAAAAATGCTCATCATCACTCACCATCAGAGAAATGCAAATCAAAACCACAATGAGATACCATCTCACACCAGTTAGAATGGCAATCATTAAAAAATCAGGAAACAACAGGTGCTGGAGAGGATGTGGAGAAATAGGAACACTTTTACACTGTTGGTGGGACTGAAAACTAGTTCAACCATTGTGGAAAATAGTGTGGCGATTCCTCAAGGATCTAGAACTAGAAATACCATTTGACCCAGTGATCCCATTACTGGGGATATACCCAAAGGATTATAAGTCATGCTGCTATAAAGACACATGCACACATATGTTTATTGCGGCACTATTCACAATAGCAAAGACTTGGAATCAACCCAAATGTCCATCAGTGACAGACTGGATTAAGAATATGTGGCACATATACACCATGGAATACTATGCAGCCATAAAAAAGGATGAGTTCATGTCCTTTGTAGGGACATGGATGCAGCTGGAAACCATCATTCTTAGCAAACTATCGCAAGAACAGAAAACCAAATACTGCACGTTCTCACTCATAGGTGGGAATTGAACAATGAGATCACTTGGACACAGGAAGGGGAACATCACACACCGGGTCCTATTGTGGCATGGGGGAGAGGCGGGAGGGATAGCATTAGGAGGTATACCTAATATAAATGACGAGTTAATGGGTGCAGCACACCAACACAGCACATGTATACATATGTAACAAACCTGCACTTTGTGCACATGTACCCTGGAACTTAAAGTATAAAAAAAAAAAAAAAAAAAAAAAAAGCTGGAGGCATCATGCTAAAAAAAAAATAAATAAATAAATAAATTTTTAAAAGTTAAAAAAAATTATTGTTTTGAAGGTTTAAGCAAGTTTTAAAACGTTAATTGTAAAAAAATTCTGTGTATAAACATATTAGCTAAAGTTAAAGAAGTATCATCCAGTTTTTCTGTGAACTGGACATTAAAGTAAAAGCATAACAAGTTTTTCTTAAAGCACGAACCTGCTCTTTAGCAAAAATTATAAAAGGTTAAAAAGTGTCTACAAAATCTTACCTTATAGTCAAACATTAAAAATTAGATAAATATATCTACAAGGTTTTATTCAAATTAGGTTTAACATTAATACCACACTAATATAAAATTTAGATTATCTGAAATAAAAATCATATGAGAAATTGTTAAATGTAAAATGATATTTAGCTTTCTTTGGTTTAAAAACTAATAAAATTAGGTGCTAAAGGAAATTTCTCAGTAAAAAGGCACTAAGGACTATCAAATCCACTGCCAAGGTCCCCACATTTAAAACAAAAGGTCAATTTCTTAAAAATTATATACTTGGTTTGTCTTCCGCTTTCCTTTCTCTCAAAAACTAAAAGTCTTTTAGCACATGTACCACCCCTAGAATTTCCGATAAACCAGCACCAGCTTGAAGATCACGTTCTCATCAAAGGGTGGAAAGAAGAAAAACTCAAGCCAGCCTGGGAAGGACCCTACCTTGTTCTGCTAACCACCAAGACTGCTGTTTGTACAGGGAAAAAAAAAAAAAAAAAAAAAAGATGGACTTATCACACCCAAGTCAAGAAAGTGCCATCCCCTCCAGAGTCATGCACCATAGTCCCAGGGGAAAACCCTACCAAACTAAAGCTAAGAAAAATTTAATTCTTTTATCTGTTCTATTACTCTTTCTTCTTTCCTCGTTCTATTGCTGACCATCTGGTTATTAACATAACGAAGTCAATTTTGCCTCAAGCTATTGCATTTAATGCTTTCTTTGTTATACCATGTAAGGACTTGCCAAGTCAAAGATAGCTTTCTACTTCAGAAAAGTACTTCTGTCCCTCCTGACTCTCCTCAGACTGGGCATTAGTAAACTAGGACCATTTAATCCTGGGAGATTTTGATAAATACCCCTGTGCCAACCAGGAGTCTTGCCCCCCGATGTAGAGCTTTCATGTCATAGTTAGTCCAATGTTCTGTGGACCACTAAAGAGCAAGGATGGACTGCCCCAACTGGTTTTTGTAATTTCCTAAAATCATATATTCATTTTACTAGAGGATCATAGAAGTTAAAGACTTAAAACAAACTTTAGCAGTTAAGACAGGATACCATGATGCAAATGCCTGGTGAAAATGGATCAAGTATTCCATCTGCACATTAAACAAAAGCAATTGTTATGCTTGTGCACATGGCAGGCCAGAGGCCCAGATTGTCCCCTTTCCACTAAGGTGGTCCTGCAGTCGACCAGGTGTGGGCTGCATGGTAGCTGTTTTCCAGGATTCTACAGCACGGAGTAATAAGTCATGCCAAGCTCTCTGTTATATCCCAAAGTCCGGCACCCTGCGGGTCAGCCCCCGAGGGCCATCCAGCCTCTAGCTCCCAACATTAAGTTCACTTCATGTCTCTCATGACAGAGAGGAAACTTAGCGTTCCTTGGAGACCTGAAAGGATGCAGTGACCTTAAGAATTTTCAAGAGCTTATCAATCAGTCAGCCCTTGTTCATCCCTGAGTGGATGTGTGGTGGTATTGTGGTGGACCTTTAGTAGGCACTCTGCCGAATAACTGGAGTGGCACTTGGACTTTAGTCCAATTGGCTATCCCTTTCACCCTGGCATTTCATTAACCAGAAGGAAAAAAATAAGACATCGTAAAGTGAGAGAAGCCCCTTATGGGTCTTTCAACTCTCATGTCTATTTAGACACAACTGGAGTCCCACTAGGAATACCAGATCAATTTACAGCTTGAAATCAAAGAGCTGCAGGATTTGAGTCAATATTTTGGTAGGTAACAGTTAATAAAAATGTAGATTAGATAAACTACATCTATTACAACCAACAGCAACGAGCTTTTCATGAATTAAAAGGAAAACTCATGTGGGCCCCAGTCCTAAGGCTACCTGACCTGACAAAACTCTTTACACTCTATGTGTCAGAAAGAGAAAAAATGGCAGTTGGAGTTTTAACCCAGACTGTGGGGCCCTGGCCAAGGCCAGTGGCCTATCTCTCAAAACAACTAGACAGGGTTTCCAAAGGCTGGCCCCCAGGTCTAAGGACCGTAGCAGCAATGGCCCTGTTAGTACAAGAAGCAGATAAACTAACCCTTAGGCAAAACCTGAATATAAAGGCCCCCCATGCTATGGTAACTTTAATGACTACCAAAGGACATCATTGGTTAACAAATGCTAGATTAACCAAGTACCAAAGCTTGCCATGTGAAAATCCCCACATAACCATTGAAGTTTGCCACACCCTAAACCCCACCACTTTGCTCCCAGTATCAGAGAGCCCAGTTGAACATAACTGTGTAGAGGTTTTGGACTCAGTTTATTCTAGCAGGCCCAACCTCCAAGACCATCCTTAAACATCACTAGACTGTGAGTGGTACATGGATGGGAGCAGCTTCGCCAGTCCCTGCAAAGTGACTCGGAAGAAGACGACAAGCCCTGCTCCTGTCACATCCGGAAGCTGACTGGTCCACTCACGGCCCAAGCATGAGGAGACTCATCGCGGGACTCATTTTCCTTAAAATTTGGAGTTTTGCAGTAAGGACTTTGACTGACCTTCCTCAGACTGAGGACTATTCTCAGTGTATACATCAAGTTACTGAGGTAGGACAAAAGGTTGCTACAGTCCTATTATTTTATGGTTATTATAAGTGTACTGGAACTGTAAAAATAACTTGCTTGTATAATGTTATTCTACGCAAGGTATGTAGCCCATGAAATGACCAACCTGATGTGTGTTTTGACCCATCTGAGCCTCCCATGACCACAGTTTTTAAAATAAGATTAAGGACTGAGGACAGGTGGGAGCTCATAAATGATATGAGCTAAAGTGTTAGCCATAACAGAAGACAAAGAGGTGCCCAAACAAGTTACCTTAAAATTTGATGCCTGTGCTGTCATTAATAGTAATAAATAAGATGTGGTTCTCTTAATTAGAAAAGAGACTATATGGCAGAAAATAAATACATCTGTCATAAATTAAGACCGTGTGGAAATAAATGTAAATACTAGTCTTGTGTCATTTAGGCCACTTGGATTAAAAAAAAGTGAAAAGGATCCAGTCCACCTTCAGAAAGGAAAAAATGGCCCTTCCTGTACTAAAGGACAATGTAACCCATTAGAGCTAGTAATAATCAATTCCCTTGATCCTTGCTGGAAAAAAGAGGAGCATGTGACCTTAGGAATCGATGGGGCCAGACTGGATCCTCGAGTAAATATTTTGGTTCGAGGAGAAGTTTACAAAAGCTCTCCTGAGCCAGTGTTTCAAACTTTCTATGATGAACTAAATGTGCCAGTACCAGAAATTCCAGGAAAAACAAGAAATTTGTTTTTGCAATTAGCCGAGCATGTAGCCCAGTCTCTGAATGTCGCTTCATGTTATGTATGTGGAGGAACTGTAGTAGGAGATCAATGGCCATGGGAAGCCAGAGAATTAGTACCTACAGACCCAGTTCCTGATGAATTCCTGGCTCAAAAGAATGACCCTGATAATTTCTGGGTCCTAAAAGCCTCAATTATTGGACAATATTGCATAGCTAGAGAAGGAAAATAATTCACTCACCCAGTAGGATGACTTAGTTGTCTGAGACAGAAGTTGTATAATGGTACCAAAAAACTGTCACTTGCTGGAGTTCAAATCACACAGAAAGAAATCCATTTAGTAAATTCCCAAAGTTGCAAACTGTGTGGACCCACTCGGAGTCCCACTGGTACTGGACAGTCCCCACTGGATTATACTGGATATGTGGACATAGAACTTATGCCAAATTACCTGACCAGTGGGCAGGTAGTTGTGTTATTGGCACTATTAAACCATCTTTCTTCCTACTGCCCATAAAAACAGGCAAATTCCTGAGCTTCCCTGTCCGTGCTTCCCGCGAAAAGAGAAGCATAGCTATAGGCAATTGATAAAATGATAAACGGCACCCTGAGAGAATCATACAATATTATAGGCCTGCTACTTAGGCACAAGACGGCTCATGGGGATACCAGACCCCCATTTACATGATCAACCGAATCATACGGTTACAAGCTGCCTTAAAAATAATCACTAATAAAGCCAGCAGAGTTTTGTCTATTCTGGTCTGGCAAGAAACTCAGATAAGAAATGCTATCTATCAAAATAGATTAGCTCTCAACTACTTGGTAGCAGCTGAAGGAGACGTCTGTAAGAAATTTAACCTTACTAATTGCTGCCTACACATAGATAATCAAGGGCAAGTAGTTGAAGACATAGTTAGAGATATGACAAAACTGGCACATGTGACTGTGCAAGTGTGGCATGGATTTCATCCTGGGGCCATGCTTGGAAAATGGTTTCCAGCGCTAGGAGGATTTAAAACTCTTATAATAAGAGTTATAATAGTAACAGGAACTTGCTTACTCCCTTGTTTGCTACCTGTACTTCTTCAAATGATAAAAAGCCTCACTGCTACCTTAGTTCACCAAAATGCTTCAGCACAAGTGTACTATGTGAATCACTATCGATCTGTCTTGCTAGAAGACATGGGTAGTAAAAATGAAAGTGAGAACTTCCACTATTGAGTGAGCGTCTCAAAGGGGGGGGAATAAGGGAGGAGACCATCCTTCATATTGTCTTATGCCCAATTTCTGCCTCCAAAGAAAGAAAAAGTAAAAACTAAAAGGCAGAAATGAAATCCACAAGCAGACAGCCTGGTGCCACACCCTGGGCCTGGTAGTTAAAGATCGACCCCTGACCTAATCGGTTATGTTATCTATAGATTACAGACATTGTATAGAAATGCGTTGTGAAAATCCCTATCTTGTTTTGTTCTGATCTAATTACCGGTGCATGCAGCCCCAAGTCACGTACCCCCTGCTTGCTCAATTGATCATGACCCTCTCATGCGCACCCCCTTATAGTTGTGAGCCCTTAAAAGGGACAGGAATTGCTCACTTGGGGAGCTCGGCTCTTGAGACAGGAGTCTTGCTGATGCCCCCGGCCGAATAAACCCCTTCTTTCTTTAACTTGGTGTCTGAGGAGTTTTGTCTGCAGCTCGTCCTGCTATAGAACAACAACAAAAAATTCCAGGTAAGACGATTGAGAGTGGTAGAGCTGCTGCTCACAACTGTAAACAGGATGATAAACGTAGGCTTCATTGAGAAAATGGCATTTGAGCAAAAGCTTGGAGGTGAGAAAGTTGGCCATCGGCGCTTCAAGGGGAAGAAATTTCTAGGCAGAGGGAACATCCAGTGCAAAGGTTCTAAGGAGAATACTACCCGGTGTGTTCAAGGAACAGCAAAGAAGGCTGTTGGGATATAGCTAAGTTTACAAGTACAGTAGTCAAGGCATTGAGATTGGGAGGTATCAGGCAGTGGAGATACTAGCTAGGTCATGTGGAGTTTGTAAGCTATTGTGAAGACTTTGGCTTTTATTTGAAGTGTGAAGGCAAGACTTTTGAGATTGTTGAGCAGAGGTGTGACATAACCCACTTTTAAAAGGGTCACTCTGGACACTTGTACTGACAACAAATTATAGGACACAAAGCTAAAAGCAAGAGAACACTTAAGAGGCTATTTTAATAATTCAAGGAGAGACGATAAAACTTAGTGAGTTTGTAGTAATACAGGTGGTGAAGAATTCTGGATATTTTCAGAAGGTAGGAACAAAGAGATTTCATGATTGGATGATGAGTGAGAAGAAAAAGATTAGTCTGTGATGAACCCAGGTTTCTTGGCTTAAACAACTGGAAGGATATTTCTTTCCATGTTTCAACTAGAATGTATTTTAAAAATATTTTTGTAAAAGTTATTTATATATAAATAATTTAAATCAATCTATGTCATATACATTACAAAAGTTTTTTCAGTTTAATTTTGTTAATTCTGTTTGTGACACACAGTTTTAATTTTGTATATTTATAGGCAACCGTAATATTTTCCTTTCAGTTTTCTGTCTTGGCTTTCATTATTGTGCAAATATAAACATTTGCCTAGATTTTCTTCCATTTTTTTTGTTTACCAGTATACATTTATTACTTTACCATATCTAAAATTAATCTTGATATAATGCATATCAAAGTCTTTTTCACTTGCCATTTATTCTGGCATCATTTTCTGTAATGCTATTCTTATCTACAAAATTCTGTTTTGGAATTTTCCATTTATTCCATTATATTCTTCCTCAAGTATCAAATATCTTTATTGTTGTTTTGGAATATTACTGTTTCATAAAGCTGTAAACAACATTCATTATTCAGACCATTTGGCTCATCTTATTATTTGTAACTCCAAATTGATCAGGAAGAACCATGCAATATCTACCTTAGATTTTCACTGGAGTCATGTGAATCTTGTAGGTGCATTTAACAAGAGTTGCTATTGCTACAACATTGAATCTTCTACTCCCTTGATAATTCTTTGAATATTTGCAGAATTCTCTTCATCATCAAAGTTTTAAAATAAAATTTATAAGAATAGGCCTAAATGTTTGTTTTTTTAGTTCTTTTACTCCCGGTTTTTGGTTCATCATTTCCATTTGAGATCTGTGTCTTCTTTTCCTCAGTTGAAGGGGAATTTTTTTCATTACGTCTGCAGTTAGTTCTTCTGTTGTGTCTCCTCTTCAGCAACATTAGGTATCCACAATATTGCATTTCAGTTATTTCACCCTAAGACCCTATTTTCTCTATTTTTGTATCTCCTTATTCCATAAGTTATCAATAAATATATTTTCTACATTATTGGTCAAATCTATTATTTACTACTTTGATGTTGATACCAAATAACTTTAGTTGTTTGTTTTTTTTTAAACTCAGTCAACCTTCTTTTAACGGCAATCAGTTGTCTCATCATCTCACTCTTCATCAGTTCTTATATGGATTTTTGTTTTGTTAAATACCATTGAGAACACTGAGCAATGCTTTATGGAACTTTCTTCTGTTTCCTGTTGTAAATCTTTTAAAAAGTCAACCATATTTCTAAATCTTGATTGTTATGCTTTTTCTTCTTGCATTGCTATGCTGCATTAGGCCTCATTTTGTTGTTGTTTTGTTGTGTTTTTCCTGTTCACTTCTGCTTAAATGATGAAAGTGGCAGCTGACCTGGCATTTGCCCATGTACACAGAGGGTGGATTATCCTTGGTTCTTTTTACTGTCCACATGAATGGAACTAAATTTCTCTTTCTCATCTTGAGCTTACAGGTTGTTTTATATGCAAATATTTTAGCTAAATTTCTGATGTCTGGCCAAGATTTACAATGTGTGCCGACTCTGGACTGAGAAGGAAATTCTCTTGTATTTATGATACCATAGGGAGAAAACTTTATCCCTGGATAATATAAATTCTTTACATTTAAATCCCAGGAAGAAAGCATGCACTATAACTTCTAGACATCTCTATTTATACTCCAACTTTACATTTAGAAGGTTTTAATAAGGCAACTAGGGAACAACAACCCCTGTTACAATGATGCAAAACTCCTGGCCCCTTTACAGCCTAGCCTTAGTAGACTACAAATATAATTTCCATTCTTATGTGTAGTGGAGGCTTTGTATCTTCAAAATAATAGTCAGGGCTTGGGGGGCTAGGGAAGGGATAGCATTAGGAGAAATACCTAATGTAGATGACAGGTTGATGGGTGCAGCAAACCACCATCGTATGTGCATACCTATGTAACAAACCTGCACGTTCTGCATGTGTATCCCAGAACTTAAATTATAATTAAAAAATAGAACAAATTGAAACAATATTGAATAAATAAATGAATACATAAACTAACCTAAAGGAAATAAGCAAAAATATCAGCATATTAGGTCAATGGTTTAATTATAGATTATAATAATTGTGTATTATATAAGTATAGTTATAGATTATAGATAATCTAAGTATTTCAATCAAAGGCATGGAACAATACAATTACAATTTTAGTGACATCTGATTTACTGACTTTTCAGTAACTAAATAGTATCACAACAAAAGTTATAAAATGACTTCCCAACTCTCTTCTATTGATACAGGCCTCATCTAAATGTATATTATTATCATTTATTATTTTTATTTTTACTCTCCACAGGTTTTTGTGTACTATGTTCAACATTGACAAGAAGATAACTGGGAAATAAATATATATAAATACAGGAACATAAAGAGAAATAAAGAGGAAGCACCACAGTCAACTAAGAAAAAGAGATTCCCAACAATCTACACACCCATTTCTATAGGCTCTCAGCTGATGCTTACTGTTTGGACAACTCATACATGCAGATTGACAGATGACCAACTTATAAAAGAGATTTTTAATAGTTCTTAATGATTTCACAGGGTGTTGTCAATGGAAATATAGATTTTTCTACAGCAAACATGTACATCTATACCATGTGGAACAAGGATAGTGGGAAAACCTCTGTGAGGATGTAGAACTGAGAAGAGCATATTAAATGTGATAAGAAAAACACTTCTAGAGCATATCGCCTTCAAGAAAATGGTGCCCAGTCAGGATTGTGTTACATTTTAATAGGAATGGAGATATTTGTGATATACTGACAAACCAAGACATGTGACTATAAAACGGGAATGTAAAGTGTCAGCTTCTCCTCGCGCTGTTATAGTAAACATCTGAGAATCTCACTCCTGTCAGTGTATTCTTGGGGTTGAATCTCAAGTGATCCATAGGATCTTAGATACAGCAGATTAAAGTGGGCTTTTCTGTCTTCCTAAGTAAACAGCAATGAAGTTAAGAGAAAGAAGATATTGCTGGAAGTCACGATAAAGTCTATCTTCTGTCACCATATGTTTTCTTAGAGAGTTTTAGACATTGACCCTCATCTAAAAAATTGTGGAAAAGGGCTCTCACCACTCTGTTAATATGTATGTATATGAAAGAAATTACTGGTAAACTTCTAAGGCAGGCATAGGTGTTACTTGTTTTTTATCTTTATTGTGTCTATGAAATGATTGTGTGTGTTTTTTCTTTAATTAGACAATGAGATTCCCAAATAAATTTTATTAAAGCCAAAAAAAAACCTTTAAACCTTTTTGAGATTCTAATATTTATGTAAAATATAGTCTGAAATACACAATAAACAGATATTTGAATACATGAATTCTTAAACCATTACTTAACAAAGCAATATTTTCAAGTTTACAAGATAACACGTTGAAATCAAAATTTAATTTTCTTACCTTTCTGGATATGTAAGTGATTTTAACATGAGACTCTGGATCTTGTATGTGCATGTGGAACACTCCATATTTGAGCTCTGGAAATACGTCAAACCAATGCTTGAAATATTTGCAAAGTCATTGTAAAATTGAGCAAGAATCTTGATTTCTTGAAGTTTACAAAGTGGTTTGTTCTTTCTAGAGAGAAAATTTGATACACTTAGCATATTAATAATTTGAAACATAATTCAATTCTAAAATCAATATAATCCTAATAAGGGAGGCCACAGAGAACAATACTATGGGGAGAAGGCCAAACAAAATATTATTGGATATTTATTAAAATAATTAAAACTAATTTATAACAGAACAAAATAATAAATGCAAAATAATAATAAATGCATTCCCTCATAGAACTATTTTGAAAATGCTTCTTTTGGGAAAAAGTGACATGTCTTTCTGAGTAGATATCTAGATTGTACATTTGACTAGAATTAGAGAAGTCATCCTATATGTGTTTTTTAGACCGTTTAACAACTATCGTAGTTCCTTAAATAGACTAGATGATTAAAAGATAACTTAAAAATATTTTATCAAATATTTTTGATCTAGAACAATAACTTATAAAGGCCTGAGATTCAAAACAGAAATACAGTGTTTAATAAGTACAATTTTCTGTGCATTTACAATATAATTAAGCTTTACAAACTTAACCTCATTTAACTACCTGAAAGACTCTTTTATTAGGTACTACGAGTATTACCATTTTACAGATAAGAAAACTGAACATCAGAGCATATAAAAGTCTTTCCCAAAGCCACAAAGCTAATAACGCTCCTCACTGCTCTGCTCAATTTCTCATCCCTATGTGCCAGAAATGTGGGTCCCTGGACTCATTTATCTCAATATGGGCTTTCGTGACCCCAAGAGGAACTCCAGCTACTCTATTGCACTTTTTCTCACTAGACAAAACTGATGGCAAAGGGGAGAAAAAGAAGGAGAAGGAGGAAGGAGAGGTGTAGGAGGAGGAGATGAAGGAATAGGAAGAAAAGAAGGTGGAGGTGGAGGAGAAGAAGGAGGAGAAAGGGAAGGGACTAAAGAAGAGGACAGAAGTGAAGGAAACAAAAGTTCTTTTAAAAATCAGTTTAAGGAAGTTTCTCTTTTGAGTCAAGAACAACTTGGTTAATCAAAGGTGACAATCACACAGAGAACAGCTGAAGAGCAACCAGTGGGGCACCCAGCACTCCCTGCCATCTCATTTTTTTTTCTGCTCTCTTTCTGATTCCTTGCAGCAGCTAGACACCAAAAAGAGGACATGATCATTCTGCTCAAAGTCCATCTCTGCTACCTCCTGGCAGGGTTACCACTTTCTATTTCACAGACTACAATGTCATTAGATGTATCACTAATGTCTTTCCATGAACGTATCTAAATTTTTCAGAGATAATTCAAATTCAGCATATCCAGACAGGAATGTGTTATCTTCCCATACAAACTCACACCCACAGCAGTGGTTTCAATTACCAACAGTTTGCTCATGACTACAAAATCTCTACATTCAGCTAAGGCCTGTATGCTAAGTTTTAGTTACATGTATCCACTGTCATTCACCATGTCCATTTGGATATCAGAAGGATGCCTGAAGTTCACTAGGTTCAAATCTAAATGACTTATCTTCTCCAACACTTTCTCCAACAAAAAAACAAAAACAAACAAACAAAAAAAACCTAAAACTAAAACTTACATTGTCTCAGAGTATTAAATGGCACCACCACCTATTACCCAAGTCAAATAAATAGGATTCACCCTTGATAGCACCCTTCTTTCAACCTCCACATTCAATCTATCAGAAATTTCTATTGACTTTACCTCTGAAATATCAAAACTGATTTGAATCCCTCATTTTTCCATTTCAACGATAAATCTTCAAGCCCAGCACACCATTGTGTCATGTCTATATTCCTGTAACAGCATCTTGCTTTGTATCTCTCCAATCCACTGTGGTTAAATTGTTTTTCCAAAAGAAAAATCCAACTGTGGCCTCAACCTGACCACCACAACTAAAATACTTCAGTGGTTTTCATGTGCCCAGTGAACAAAATATAAATTCTGGAACATGGCCTATGAGTTCTAATTTCTATGATATATCTAAGTGTTCTCTACATTTCTCCTTTCTCTCTTGCTTTCCCAGTCTCTATTCTATTCTTTTTTTTTTTTTTTTTTTTTTGAGATGGAGTCTCGCTCTGTCACCCAGGCTGGAGTGCAGTGGCGCAAACTCGGCTCACTGCAACTCCCAGGTTCAAGCAATTCTCCTGCCTCAGCCCCTGAGCAGCTGGGACTACAGGTGCGTCCCACCACACCCAGCTAATTTTTGTATTTTTAGTAGAGACAGGGTTTCACCATATTGGCCAGGATGGCCTCAAACTCCTGACCTTGTGATCTACCCACTTTGGACTACCACAGTGCTGAGGTTACAAGTGTGAGCCACCATGCCTGGCCCCAACCTCTATTCTTAAACATACTAAATGGCCTTCAGCTCCTGAAGTCGGTCATGCTTCTCTACGCTTCAGATTTTCTGTATTTATTGGTCCTTCTGCCTGGAATGCAGAAGGGCAATGACTCCTGTTCACCATTTAGGACTCGACCAATATAAGCATCAATAGAGAAACTTTTAGTCACCCCACTAATTTACATCCCCTATTTTAATTTTCTATATACACTATGATTTATGTCAAGACATTTTTTCATGAGCAGATTTTACTTATATAATTTTATAATTATTTGACTATCCTTATATGTCTCATTATGCTACGGGCTTAATGAAGGTAAGACTATGACTGATTTTCTCACCACAGTATCCCCAGCAATTCACACAGTGCCTGGCTCAGTGTAGATGCTCATTAAAAATTCTTTGAATAGTAGAATGATGGGCATCATTGTTTTATTTTTATTATTATTTAAAAATCTATCTGCTACAGACATCTAATTTATATAACAGCAGACATCTAATTTGTCCAGAATTGTATCCCCTATTCCTAGCACAGATCCTGGTCTATAGAAGAACTCAATAATTTGTAATGAATGGATTAAATTGGATTCTCTCCATGTACCTTTTAGCTCAGTATAGAATAGCATTATACTTTTTAAATAGTCACAAAGCTCAAAACTTGAAGTCACTCTAGATTGGTTTCTTTCCTTAATGTTCACTTATTCAATTAACCATGCAAACACACAACACGTCTGTTCTACAGCCCCAAAACCTCTAGAATCCCCCTTAGCCTGTTTTTTTATTCCCACTGACTTGGATCCAGGCTCACATTATCTTTCATATGAATGATCAAAGTAACTACTTCTGTAGCCTCCTATCTCATGTCTTGTTCCCTCTAATCTCTGCATTACTCATATGTCTGAGCCTGAGAATATCCAATATTAATATTTCCCATTTAGCATCCTATACTGGCATATTAATATGCCTGGTCCAGTGAATCATTAGTATCACAGAAAAAATAACATTCAGTATAAAAAATCAGGATGCAGAACACATTTCAATCAGATCCTAATTTTGCTAAATAAAAAAATGATGTGTCTATACATAGGGGCATGTACAAGAAGGAGGAAGGGGAAGAATGATTATAAACCAAATGCAAAGTGTAGGCATTCCTGGATGGTATAATTATAGGTGATTCCTATTTTATATAATATTATACATTTTCTACAGTGAGTAAATATTCCTGTTTCCATTTTACCAAGGAAAATAAAAGATCATTTAAAATTATTTGATTCCTGTAGCATCTTAAAGACAATTTAAATCCCAAAACATAATTAAATGTATACTCGTGCTGCATAATGATGTTTTTGTAAACAAAAGACTTAATATATGATAGCGGTCCCGTAAGATTATGACACTATATTTTCACTGTACCTTTTCCTATGCTTAGATATTTTTACATAGACAAATATGTACCATTGTGTTATAATTGCTTCCAGTATTCAATACTGTAGCATGCTGTACAGGTTTGTGACTTATTGCTTCTAGGTTATAAACCTATACTACATTCCATATAGCCTACATGTGTAGCAGGCTATACCATCTAAGTTTGTGTAAATACACTCTATAATGTCCAAGCAATGACAAAATCGCCTAACCATGCATTTCTCAGAGGATACTCCCATTGTTAAATGATGAATGACTGTATTAGCAAATAATTATTAACAGAAAAACAGTAAACCCATTAGCCAAGATTAGGTGGACAGATTATAACACATGTGTATATGTTCCCATATTTTACATTCCTTCATGACAATGCACTAATCCAAGTATCTGAATAAAAATCACTATTTCATGCTGTTCCACATAGAGTATAATGTTTGTAAATTAACTCAAGACCAACAGTTTCTTTGCCTTCTGAACAAATTTGAAACATCTGTTCTAGGCCTGTGTTCATGTGCAATTTTTGAATTTAGATACTGTATTAGTCTGTTCTCATGTAGCTACAGAGAAATACCAAAGACTTGGTAATTTATGAAGAAAAGAGGTTTAGCTGACTCAACAGTTCTGCATTGCTGGCGAGGCCTCAGGAAACTTACAAACATGGCGGAAGGGAAAGCAACATGACCTACTTCGTATGGTGGCAGGAGAGAGAAGAATGAGAATCAAGCAAATAGAGAAGCCCCATATAAAACCGTCAGATCTCTTGAGAACTTACTCACTATCAAGAGAATAACATGGGGGAAACCACCCCTGTGATTCAACCAGGATTCCACCTGGTCCTGCCCTTGACACATGGGGATTATTACAATTCAAGGTGAGATTTGGGTAGGAACACAGAGCTATACCATATCATTCCACCATGGTCTTCCCAAATCTCATTTTCTCACATTTCAAAACACAATTATGCCCTTCTGACAGTCCCCCAAAGTCTTAACTCATTCCAATATTAACCCAAAAGTCCAAGTCCAAAGTCTCACTTGAGACAAGGTTAGTCCCTTCCACCTATGAGCCTGTAAAATCAAAAGCAAGTTAGTTACTTCCTAGATACAATGGGGGTACAAGCATTGGGTAAATACACCCATTCCAAATGAAAGCAATTGGCCAAAACAAAGGGGCTACAGGCCCCATCCAAGTCTGAAATCCAATAGGACAGTCATTAAACCTTAAAGTTCCAAAATGATCCCCTTTAACTCACGTCTCACATCCAGCACACACTGATGCAACAGGTGAGCTCACATGGCCTTGGGCAGCTCCACCCCATGGCTTTGCAGGGTACAGCCCCTCTTCCAGCTGCTTTCATGGCTAGCATTGGGTGTCTGCAGGTTTTCCAGGTGCACAGTGCAAGCTGTCAGTGGATCTACCAATCTGGAGTCTGGAGGAATGCAGCCCTTTTTTCACAGCTCCACGAGGCAGTGCCCCAGTGGGAACTCTGTATAGGGCTCCAATCCCACATTTCCCTTCCCCACTGCCCTAGCAGAGGTTCTCCTTGAGGGCTCTGCCCCTGCACCAGATTTCTGCTTGGAACTCCAGGCATTTCCACACATCCTCTGAAATCTAGGTGGAGGTTCTCAAACCCTAATTCTTGTCTTCTGCAACCTACAGGACCAACGAGAATAGTATGGGGGAAACCACTCCCATGATTCAATTATCTCAACCTGGTCCAATCCTTGACACGTGGGGATTACTACAATTCAAGGTGAGATTTGCGTGGGGACAAACAGCCAAACTATATCAGGTACTCTCATATCTCTAGGTTTTTGTTACATCCTTTCTGTTCCTTGACTGTTTTGCCTTGCTTTCAAATACTTCCTTGATTCTTCTCTGTGCTCCAACAGTACATTAAGTGATCTTCTTTTATAAAACATTTTACTAAACGCTGCAATTATGCATGAGTCTCCAGTATTCTGTGACTTTCTTGGGAACAAAATGCTGTCTGTATCAGTTTGGATTCTCATTATTTTGAGAAATACCTGAATAAGTTTGATGCTGAATAACTTGAATAAGTAATTGAATCAATTTAATAGCCAAAAATCATGTTTTTTATAAGAACAAACAATAGATATTGTGTGAATGTATATGTATATACATACATAAATACAATTGTAAGCAATTTAGAGTAATGAACAATTATGGAATAATGTCAGTTATTATTTTAAAACATTCAGTGTTCAAAATTAGGTGAAAAGGGCCAAAAAGTTTCTCTCAATAAAAGATGGGTCTTGACGAAAGTCAAGAATTTGGATTGGAATTTTTGTTTAATTTATTTTATCTTCTTTGGGTGACTGAAGGTTAGTTTAAAAAGGGAAAGGAAAACGGATAATTGTTACTCTTTCACTACCAGTTCTATACAACTGTTAAATCATCTGCAATGTCTTTATTAACTTTAAGAAAATTACATTTACACAATCTAATATTAAACATATGTTTATCCAAAATTTTAA
Source organism: Macaca nemestrina (assembly GCF_043159975.1). Lineage (NCBI taxonomy): Eukaryota > Metazoa > Chordata > Mammalia > Primates > Cercopithecidae > Macaca > Macaca nemestrina. The sequence continues at coordinate 156,865,729 of NC_092128.1, forward strand.
AAATTTTGCAGGACTTGTAACCCAGGATATTATCGCTAAGGATAATCATGGCATCCCATGATGGAATGGTCTTTATGTTACTTCAGTACACAGGTATTTTATATTTTCGTTATGGAGAACTTATCATTAGTTTTTTTGTGGATTCCAACGTTTGAAAGGTTTACCTACTGTTACGAGCTATGGCTACTTTTTATATTTTAATATCGTTTCAGATTTTACCTGTGCTAATAATACTGTAACATTAAATATTTTCACTGCCATTGTTGGTGAATGTGCAAATAAATAAGTAGTCAGGGACTTTCTCCTGGCTCACAGAGTTTGGATGTCACTGTATTCTCAAGGTCCAAGGTCCATCACACAATAATTTAGTTAATTAGCTAATTCATGCACTGTAACTACCTATACTGTGACAGCAGTAAATGTTGGAAATACCAACCATGCTTCCTGAAATCCTAATGTGTTCAATAACCAGTCAAAACTTAAGCCAAATTGCTCTATCCACAACAAAATACACTTTGATATTTCTTTTAATCACTAGATATGGTGCCTGTGAGCCTTTTGAAAATCATTTCATTGTTTAATGGCTAGTTAGAAGTCTAGCACAGCAGGTTGGAAACCACAACTATATAGTAGTGTGCCAGTTTATATCATTCTTTTATTTAAGAAAAAAAATAATTTTCTAGTTTAAGAATTTATTAAACACAGAAATATATATTCAACCAGCTGAAACCAAGAACATTCTTTTATATAATTATATAACCTTAAAAATATGCATATACACTTGCACATACATATGTACGTACATAAAAAGTTAAATAAAAGATGGAGAAAAAAACAAAACCCTCCCCTATTATTTGGGAGCCTTGTAGGTGGGAATAGTTCCCTGAAACACTAAAATTGTGTCACTCTATTTACAGAAGTCACTAAACATTTATTCACATCACTGTGAACATGATATTGCCTGAAAACTGGAGAGAGTTAGAAGGCAATACGGTTAGGAAAAACACTGCAATGAGAGTTAAAAGAGAGAGAAAGAAACAAAGTCGCCTTTTACTCTTTAACTTATTTTATTTATTTATTTATTTATTTATTTATTCATTTATTTTTGGAGACGGATTCTTGCTCTGTCACCTAGTCTGGAGTGCAGTGGCATGATCGTGGCTCACTGCAACCTCTACCTCCTGGGTTCAAGATATTATCTTGCTTCAGCCTTCTGAGTAGCTGGAACTACAGGTGTGTGCCACCATGCCCAGCTAATGTTTTTGAATTTTTAGTAGAGATGGGGTTTCGCCATGTTAGCCAGGATGGTCTCCATCTCCTGATACTCCTATAACTTTTAAAGTCACTAGTTGTTTAGAGTAAGGGAGCGTCTTTAACATATGTTATCTTTCTTTGTAAAATAAAGGAATTAGAATATAACACATGAGATCCTTTTAATATTTAGCATTTTAAGACTCTCTGGATTAAAAATAAACTATACTCTTTAAATTATCTGTTGGATGGGATACTGAAGAAAGCAAACATTGAATACATGAGAGAGGAAAATAGTAAATTTTACTTACTTATAAAACCTTGCCTCTTCAATCATTCCAAGCTGGTTTAATAATTTAAATGAAAAAAAGCCATCCATCACAGTTTTATCCGGAACAGTTATACTGAGAATGAAATAATAGGCTACAAAATAAAAATGTAGAATGCAACTCACATTATTTTTTAATTTTTTGGTTTTGGTACATATTCAGATATATATATATATATGTGTGTGTGTGTGTGTATAAATATGTGTGTGTATGTATAGATAGATATATAATCTAGGCTCATATTACATATGCAAATAATATTATTGAGAGGACTCATTTGGTAAATGGGTAATATATTTTACCTTTTGCTTGTCAATTTTTGATTACTCTTAAACATGAGAGATGAAAAAGCCTGCTAGCCAGTAATGGTTATGGTGAAGTATTGAACAAATAGCTCCTAAATACTAGCTGGTCTGAAAACCAAAACTTTCCAGAAATTAGGCCAATTAAGCAACTTTTACTTTTCAATAGCAGATCTAAGGTAAATATGATAAGATTTCTTAATTATCTGATTAATAGTACCAGCTATTGCTTGCCAAACGTAATTCCTAATTTCACTGGCTGTTCAAGAATGACTGTGAAATATATACATATATAAGGTAAGTTCATAGCAGTTCTTATTCAAATTGCCTTTACCAAACTTTGGTATAGTATGTCTTTCACAGGCAAGGATGCTGAACTCACTTCTATATGTTGCCAGGCCTGTACAGGAAATTTTGACTATGGGAGTTATCCCAAGTTTGGTGCACCCACCTCCTAGAACACAATGGATTTATAATTGGATTTTCCCCATTTCTGACACAAGAGGTATAAATAAGCAGTTCTCACTTTGAAGTTACTTCACAGCCTTAGGCAAGGTACTTTGATTCACCTTGCCCATAAAAATGGGCATTCAGGCTTGCTCAGATGATTTCTGACAGCATAGAATATTGAGATGTTACAGATTAAGCCACCCTCCCACTATAAGTACATGAAAATGCTACGTGTACAATCCATGTTTCAATATGCAACCAACTCAGAAGAAGGAAGGGGAAGTGTCAGAAAGCAGAAACAAAGAGAAATTAGCACCAAGGCCAGAAGAACTGAAGCCCTGGACCCCTCTGGGACTTCAGAGCCTGTTGTGGCACAAAGATGGAGGCTGAACTGTCAACCTCCATGCAGGAACAGGAGACATGATGTTAAAGGACAAAGCTGAAATGGAGCTCCCTGCACAGAGCCATGAACCTTATAATTGAAATTCCCTGACCCACCATTGAAAGAGGAACTAGGAAAATTCTTCCTACTTTTTCAGTGTGAGTCTTAGGTGAAAACATAAATTGTTTCTTGAGATTAAATAAAACTCCAGGAAACATGAAATTTAAGTTTACACTAGTTACATGTTAAAAGACTCCCACAAATTTACATTAAAATGCTTCAGGATTGTGGTAATATGGTTCTGAAAAAAGAAAATCTGACTTGCTCTGAAGGGGAACTTTGAAGAAGAGCTGATTTCTGAGAGTTTTCTATATCAAAGATAGACATGAATCTCTATTTTGAAATAGCACAAATAGTTTTTTTAAATTAATTTTTAATCCAGACTTGAACAAACCATTGAGACTGGAAAATAACAATATAAAAAAATAAATCAATGAATACATTCAGTCTGATGAAATGATAGATTATCTTCATGGAAAAATTAGATTGAAGATAAATAAAAAAATGTATCTGAAAACAAGAGAATTCATATTTTCAATTTGCTGAGCATATAAACTTTCAATATAGAATTCTGTCCTAAACTATCTTTTCATTCCTGAGTGAGGGAAGGATAAGGACATTTTCAGGAAAGGCAAAAAAAAAGAAAAAAGAAAAGAAAAAGAAAAAGACTGAGAGAGACTACTATTGAAAAGCTACTACTAGGATATACCTCGGCAAGAAAATAGTTAAACCCAGAAGGAAGGAGTTGAATGAAAGGATAAGACAAAACGTAGACAACTGAAATTGGTAAATATAAGGAAGTATTTGATGATACTATTTATAATTAATATGTATTATTAAATGAGAAATGGAAGTAAAATACTACAGGATATAATATTGAAGATAGAAAAGAAGAAAAAAGATTCAAAGGCTCTATGAGATAACTTGTAGCTGTGACAGAGTCCGATAAAAGTTTGTGAAGCAAGATCTATATTCATGTATAAATGCATAAAAAGCAAAAAAAAAAGTTAGTTACTGAGAAAATATGATAGCCCCGAAAGTTTTACGCAACTAAAAATCATAGCCTTAGACTATCTAAAGCCAACACCTAACAGGGGAACTGCCTGCTAAAATAAAAGATTTAAATAGAACTCAGATTTTGACACAAGAGATACAATGTCCAGGATATGATCAAAAATTGCCCAAAATACCAAGAACAAAGAAAATCATAACATTGTTAAGAAAATTACCTGATGCTAACCCTGAGATAAATTCAATGCTGAGATTATCTGACATTTATTTTAAAGGAGCCATCACAATAATGATTCAAAGTTAACATGTCTCTTGAAAAAATGAGAAAAGAATTAAAACCTCAGCAAAGAAAAAAAAGTTGTAAAAGAAAAAATGAAATTACAGAAGCAAAGGTGGCTCCATTGTGCAATGAATAGTGCATTGGACTTCTAAAATTACAGAAACAAAAAATATAATTGCAGATACAAAACTCACAGGATATACTCAATAGTGAGTGGAGATAATAAAAGAAAAAATCAGTATACTTGAGGGCCAATCAATCTTAATGACAGAGAGAAAAAGATGGAGAAAAATAAATGAACAAAGCCTCAGGGATCTGTGGGACTATAATAAAAGATGTAATATTTGTGCTATTAGAGTGTCAGAAAGAGAAGAGAGTGATGGCTAAAAACTTTATAAATTTGGTGAAAAAAAAACCCCACAGATTGAAAAAGCTAAGTGAACCTGAAATATAATAAACCTCATGAAATTCTAACCGAGACACATCATAATAAAACTGCAAAAGTAAAAACAAAGAAATAAAAGTCTTGAAAGCAGCCAGAAGAAAATGATGCATTACCTACAGAACACCAATTTGAATCATATGGATTTCACATCTGAAAGTTATAGAGGTCAAAAGAAAATATTACATTTTTCAAGTGCTGAAAGAAAATAACTGCCAACCTCAAATCTTACATCCAACAAAACTGTCCTTTGAGAATGAAGGAGAAACAGAGACATTCTTAGACAAAGAAACAGTAAAAAACAAATCTTACTAGCAGAATTATCCTTAGAGATTTTCAGAAGTAATTTCTTCATACAGAAAGGAATTGCTGAAATAATCATGAATCATTATGAAGAAAGAATGAACAATGGGAAAAGAATAAGTATGGGTACATACAACAGGTTTTTTTCTCATTGATTTTGTAAATGTTAAGGAATGAAACAAAAACTATTACACAATCTGATATTCAAAATCATGATAATTAAAAGCGGGGAATGTAAACGGGCCTACATGGAAGTGAGGTTTCCACATTTTACTTGAAATGGTTAAATGTTGGAATCGCTAAACAGTGATAAATAATGTATGCATATTGTAATTGTTGTAGGCCTCCCCAAATATATCCTTGTCCTAATCCCTGGAACCTACAAGTATGTTATCTTATATAGCAAAGGATAATTAAGATTGCAAATAAAATTAGAGTTGCTAACCAGCTGTTCTTAAAATAGTGATATTATATTGAATTACCCAGGTGGACCCAATGTAATCACAAGGGGCCTTAAAAGAGGAAGAGGAAGACAAAAGAAGAGAATCAGAAAAAGAGATGTGGTGCCGAGGAAGGGTCAAAATGATATAACATGAAGACTCAGTCCACTTACGTGAATGAAAAGGCCACAAGCCAAGGAATGCGAACGATTTCTAGAGCTGGAAAAGTTAAGAAACTATATTCTCCCCTGAGCCTCCAGAAAGGAATGCACCTGCTAACACCTTGACTTTAGCACAGTTCCATCTGTATTAGACTTCTGGACTACCGAACTTTAAGATAATACATTTGTGTTGTTTTAAGCCACCAAATTTGTGGTAATTTGTTAGGGTCATTATAGGAAATCAATATACATTTTGATGCAAATGATGTGATATAGCTATAAAAAACATGTACAAGTGGACAAGTGGCTTCTAAATTAGAAATGAGAAGAAGCTGGGAGAATTGTTAGGAACATAATAGGAAAACCTAGATTTCCTTGAATAAACTGTTAGTAGAAATGTACTAGTAAGGACACATGAGGAAATAAGGAACATGGCAGAGAAAATCCACATTGCAAAAAGGCTGTTGGTTAGAAATATGGATGTCTAATGGAATGAACAAGGATGTTAATCTTGCTGTTGTTGAGGACTTAGATGGAAATTAGAAATATATTATTGGAAACTGGTAGAAAAAGAATCCTCACTACATCATGGCAGGTAGCTTAGTGGAATTACATACTGCAATTTATGTGGGAAGCAGAAATTGTAAATGAAGAAATCGGAAATTGAACCAAGGGGATTTATAAGTCAGGGGTTGAAAGTGTGGCCAGATTTCTCCTTGGTGCTCATCATGAATTGTGTGAGGAAAGACAGAAATTGAGATGAAACTGTTAAATTAAAAAGAATCCTGACTTGAGGAGATCCTCAGCCTAGCGAGTTTACTAAAGACGCTCAAGTTAAGAAATTTATTATTGGGAAATGAAGCTCTAGAGAAAAAGCTGAGGGTATAGCTGGGACAACCTTTTCCCTCAGAAAGATTTTTAAAATCAGAGCATTTAGTCACACAAAAGGGTCTTTGAAAATATTAGGCATATAACTCACAGATTCCTTTAGCCATCTCAGCAGAGGCCAATAATAGAGGCAGGATCATCTAGAAATGATATGAGGAGTCTCTTTTTTAATGAATGACTCTCTGTGACATATACAGAGATCCACCAGACTTTGGTGAAGGTTATAGTGGTATAAATAGTGCCAACTTGGACTACAAGCAACAGAGTATAAAATGAGGGAAAGTTTTGAGGCCTGGAAAATTTCTACAAACAAGAAGCAAGATGAAAAAACTACTCAGATGCAAGCATATGCTACCATTTATACATTTAAAGAAGAAGGGGCTGAAAGAGAGAGGGAAGGACTCTAAGAGATCAACATGTGAAGCCATGAACCCAGGGAGCAGAGCTAAGAACCACAGGGAATTATTCCCAGGTCTTTAAATCAAATGGAGCTTGCCTGGCTGAATTTAAAAATTGCATGGAGTGTTGACTCTATTTTTCTTCTACTTTTCTTCTCTTTGAACAAGAATGCCTATAACTGGTATTGTATCCCTGTCTCATCATTGTATTTGAGGAGGAGGTAATTTGATTCCTGAGATTCACGGGTTCACAGATGAAGAAAAATTATGTCCAAATACTTATATCCACAGCTTTAGCCAAATCTGATTTAGATGAATTAGACAACAAGATTTAGAACTTTGGACCTGTTGAGTTTAGAGGAGAATTTTTTACTTTAAGTTGATGCTGTAATGACGATGATGTCTGAGATCAGCCAACAAAATATTATTTTATACCCAAAAATGCGAATGGGTATTGCCAGTACCCATGAAGCATGAGCCTAAAGAAATCAATCCTTTACTACTAAAAATACCTCAGGACATTGTTAAAAAATTTATACAGAGTTTGATTTTTAGCCATAATAAAATTAAACTAAAGATCAGTAACAGAAAGACAAAAGGAAAATTTCTAAACAGTGGAAATTAAACAGCATGATTATAAACAACCCATGGTCAAAGAAGAGTTCTCTAAAAAATACATAGAACAGAATAAAAAAGATACAATATATCAAAACACATAAGACACAGCTCAAGCAGTACAAGAGGAAATTTCATAGACTAAATGATTACATTAGAAATGAAGAAATATCTGAGGCCAATAGTTTGTTTCTGCCTCAAGAAAATAGAAAAAGAATAAAATAAACCCAAATAGAGTAGAAGAAAAGATGTGTATGTAGAAATATATATGTGTGTGTAGAAATATATATATATTATATATATATATATAGAGAGAGAGAGAACAAAGCAGAAATTAATGAAATTTAATAAAAGAACATGATAGAAAATTAAACAAAAATCTGATTCTTGAATAAAAAACAATAAAATCAATAAACCGTGTTGTCTAGCAAGACAGACAAAATAAAAAGAATCAAGACACAAATCACTGTTAGGAATAAAACAAAAGGCATTATTAAAGATAATGCAATCATTAAAAAGATAATTTTAAAAACCTGCTGCTCATAATTCAACACCTTAAAATAAATGGACCAATTCCCCAAAAACCACAAACTACAAAACTTCAACCAAGCTGAAATAGATAATCCAAGTAGTCCTAAAGTTATTAAATAAATTAAATTTGTAGTAAAACTTCCTCCCAAAAAATCTCCAGACACAAATGGTTTCACTGGAAAATTCTGCCAAACATTTAAAGAATTAACAGAAATCTTGCATGATCTCTTCCAGAACAGACAATAGAGAAGGGAAAACTTGCTCACTTTTTTTTATGACGTTGTATTACTATAGTAATATGAATACACTATTACTCTTATGCCAAAATCAGACAAAGACAATAAGAAAGGAACACTACTAACAAATACTTCTTATGGACTTAGAAAAATTCTCAACAATATATTAACAAATGAAATTCAACAATGTATTTAAAAATATGCACTAAGACCAAGTAGAATTTATTGCTGGAATGCAAAGCTTGTTCAACATTCTAGAATCAATTAATGTAGTTCAACATATCAACAAACTAAAGAAAAAAATTATATGATCATAATCAATTATGCATAAAAAGCATATGGCAAAATCCAACACATATTTATGAGGTAAAATTCTTGGCAAGTTAGGAATAGAGGGGAACTAACTCAATTTTATAGTGTACCTACAAAAAAAACTATAAGTCACATCACGCTTTAATGGCAAAAGATTAGATTTTTTTTTTTTTCTCTAAGGCAAAGGTATCTGTGCTTACTACTGTTATTCAAAATAGCACTGGAAGTTCTAGCCACTGCAATAAGTAGATTTAAAAAAATTAAATGCAAACAGATTGTAATAGAAGAAATAAGGGCATTCTTATTTGCAGAAAACATAATTGCTTACGTAGAAAATTCCAATGAATCTATTTTTTTAACCTAGAAACAATAAATGAATTCAGCAAGTTCCCAGGAAACAAATTCAACACAACAGATGCAATCTCATTTCTATATACTAACAATGAATGTGGAGATACCAAAATTTAGAAATACATTTTAGAATTACTACCAAAATGAATATGTGGTATACACATAACAAAAGATGCACAGGATCTGTATGTTGAAAATTATAAAATGCTGACTGAAGAAATCAAAGAATCAAAGTATATGGAAAGACATATCATATTCATGAATTAGAATATTCAGCATGGTAAAGATATCAGCTCTCCCCAAACTGAAAGATATGTTTAATGTAATTTCTGTTGAAACCTCAGACAAATTTTTGCAGATATACACAAGGTTATGCTAAAATTTATATTGAAATGCACATACACTAGAAGATCTAAAATAATCATGACAAAGAAGAATGAAGAGGAAATAATCAGTCTACGTGATGTTAATGCTTACTATATAGCTACATTAATTAAATGCTATGTGGTACTAGAAAAAGAAATGAACACATACATAAATGAAAAAAGTATATAGATCAAAATATAGACCCAACACAAACAGGTACAAAAAATATGTCAATAAATATATCGATACATACTGATATCTATATTATATATCTCTATCAGAGATATATTTTAACCAATTGTTGATAAAGATGCAAAAGCACTTAATAAAAGAGAACCTGTCAACAAATGATGCTGGAGCTATAAAAAAACTAAATAGAAATAGATTTCAGATGTAAATGTAACACATAGAACTATATTATTTTTAGAAAAAAAGTTATAGGAGAAAACTCTCAGGACCTAGGGCTCAACACAGAGTTCTTAGACTTGACACCTAAAGCATGATACATACCAAAAGAAAATAATGATCAATTACTCCTCATCAAAACTAATACTTTTTCTCTGCCAATGCTTTTGTGAAACAGATAAGAAGACAAGTTACAAACTGTAAGAAAATATTTGTAGATCAAATATTGACAAGGACTAGTTTAGAAATTATATAAAGAATTATCAAAAGTCAACAGCTTAGAAAAAAAGCCCAATTGAAAAATGTCCAAAAGACATGAATACACATTTCACCAAAGATGATAAGAAGAAATAGTCAACATTCGTAGTCATCAGGGCAATGAATACTAAAACCACTGAAGTATTACTGTATGCTTATCAGAATGCATAAGAATTTTTAAAATAATGACACCAAATTCAAAAAAAAATCAGAAAAATTAGATCACTTATATTTTAATTGGGATAATGTAAAGAGGTACAGTCACTCCAAAAAAAAAGGTCAAATTTTTTCAAAGCTAAATGTGCAATTCGTTTCTGTCCCAGCAATAACACTCCTGGGAATTCATGACAGATAATGAAGACATATTCACACAAAAACTAATACACAATATTCAAGCAGCTTGATTTGTCATAGCCAAAATCTAAAAACATCCCAGCTGCTCTTCAACAGGTGACTGGTTAAACAAATGGTGGTACATCCTATATCTATGGAAATGTATATGTATATTCCATAAATAGTATCTATATATAGATATATATCCCTATAGATGTATATGTAATATATAGTTATATATAATATACATTAATATATGTAGATAGTAATATCTTTATCTATAGATATATAATATCTATCATATGATATATATGTTATATATGTATATTATATATACATAGACATAATATCTATATATTACACATTACATATAGAAATAGGTCTACTATATAGATATCGATAATATATAGATGCAATATAGATATATTCTATATTTATATATTACATATTATATATAATTACATATAATATATTAATATAATATAGATATATAATATAGAGATATATGTATTTCTCTATTTATATATAGAGAGAGATATATATTATCTCACTCAGCATAATTCCCTGGAGGTTCATCCCTGTAGCATGTATCAATGATTCACTATACCTTTAGTCACTGAGTAGTATTCCATGGGAATATATCTCTATCCCTAAGGATAGATAGATCGATATATAGTGATATCTATATCATATCTCTGGATATATTACTGTGGAATACTACTCAGTGACTAAAAGTATAGTGAATCATTGATACATGCTACAGGGATGAACCGCTAGGGTATTATGCTGAATGAAAAAATAAGTCAATTAAAAAGGTTACATGCTGGATGATTCTCTTTATATAACAATCTTGAAATAACAAAGTTCTAGAAATGTATGAATGGATGCCAGGGATTGGAAACCAACAGGTGGGGGATGGGGTATGTAGTTATAAAGGCACAACACAAAGATTCCTTGGGGTGATGAACTGTTCAGCATCTTCACTGTGGTGGTAGATACAGAGCCCTAGAAATGTGACTATTTTGTATGGAGCCAAATACACATATAGCCACACACACAGGCAGATGTATAGAGAAATCCGATTAAGATGGGTGGATTGTACCAATGTCTACTACTCTATGGCATTGCAAAATGTTATCATTTAAGGAAATTAAAGTACATACAGTATCTCTGTGTATTATTTCTTATGTCAACATGTAAATCTAAAATTAACTCAATAAAATTAACTCAATAAAATTTTTAATTTGAAAAATGGACAGCTCCAATTCTATTTGATAGGACACATCACTAATGTTTGAAGAATAATATATTGAAGTTGGTAGTGACTGTGACTGGAAGACACTAAAAATGACTGACCTAAAATATTTTATGAGAATCTATTTTAAGTACTTATCTCTCAGTAATCAAAATTAATGACAGTCATTCGAAACTTCCTCCATAAGATTCTTCACATAAAAGGACTCATTTTATTTGCAAACCACTTCTAGTTTTTCATTTCCAAACAGAATAATTTTGCTTTAATACTTCCTTATAAATCTAATGATTTATTATATTTCTATGAGATTCTCTCTTGTTCTACAAGTTTTCTCCTCTTGTCTAACTCTGAATGTATTATGAGGATTACTACTTTCTTGTCCTTTTTTTATATTTATATATTAATAATCTAGTTTTGGTTTCCAAATAGGTGTTCATACTATATATATATATATATATAGTGTATATATATATATAAATAAATATATATATTTATTTATATATATATAAAATATATATGGCTCCTTAAAATGTTATATGCCAAAATAACTCTAGAGGTGAAAAGGGCAATATGTAAATTTAGGATGAAGGAGTGCAACCTTGATTGTTTCTTTGTGAAAATATTACCCAAGCGTCTCTCCATTTTATCTAAAAAAAGATCAAGTCCTTAGTTGAATTTGTCCCACTGGCTATTTGCTATAGCAAATATAATTTGCTATAGCAAATTTTAAATTTGCCTGAAAGAACATGATGGAATTTGAGTGGGTGCAAAGAACACTTTGAATCAAATGTAGATTAGTGTAAAAAAAACTAAAAATGTGTTTATTTGTTGAAAGTGTTAACTTACTACAGAATGGATATATGCCACTAGTATCCAAAAACACAGTGGTCCTAACAGGTCCTCCTTTTATCCTTTCTTTCAAAACATCTTTAAATAGCTTGGCTTGATAACCTGAGATTTGAGAAATAGAACATTAGAAATTGGATTTCCATCAAGTAACAAAAATGTCAAATCACTAAAGTAACTAAAAGATCAGTGTGTATAATCATCATCATGATCATCGTGGATTTTGATAGCTTAAAAAGCATTTTTTCAAATAACGCAGCATTCCATTTATTTTAATTACAATAACAACTCTTAAATTCAGGATTCACAAATAAATCTGCTCCCTCAAAATCTTATCAGAGCTTAGCATACTCTATCCATATGGCTATAGTCCATTTGTAGAAGTTTTACTGTTATAAATTCAGAATTTTACCTGTAATTCTTTCTAATAAATTCAGCAGAGTAAATTGACTACATAAAACTTAAACATACAATATAGCTCCATGAGTATAGCTCCCTAATTCTCCAATACGTATAATACATACAGATATGGCATGCGTGTGCATACATTATATATATTATATATATATGTATAGGTATACTTTACATGTACTATATATTGTGCATATAATATACATATTTCAGATAAATATATTATGTGTACATGTAGCATATTTATTATAATATGTTGATATATTGATAAAAATACTTATAAAATAAACTTTATATTAATATATATTTAATATGCTTCATGTATTTCTTTGTTCCCATATTGCTACCTCCAAATTTGTGATTTGAATATGGTAGAAAGAATAGTAAATTAAGAATTCAGAGGTTTTACTCAAGTTCTAACTTATGCCTTTACGTAATTTATATATTCACTCTGGGTTACAATTTTCTCATTACATGGAAGAAGGATGGGACCAGAAAAGCAATCCACAACAGGAGGTCTGAAGAAAACTAATCCCACATGATGTCTTACAGACAGAAAGGTCTATGAGAAAAATCAAATTGGCAATGCCTGAACGGTGCATCCCCTTCCTAGGGTGTTCTCAATGTGTGCTAATCGTGCTTCAGAGTTTGGTTTAATTTAGCCTTTGTAATCACTACCCATTCCTTGAACCCCTTTGGCTTTGGAAACATCTCTGGAGAATTCTGCCACGATACTGACCAGATGTTTACATGCTCACGGCATGCTTGGATCTGGTGCTCTCTTTGAAAAACCCTGAGTAAACAGCCTCTGAAATTCTTTCCAGTTCCAATATTATATTTTTATGCGGATTTTTTTCTCTATAATTTCCTATTGGCAGGTTTTAGTTATCAGAAGTAGCAATACTGAACTGCTCTTAGCAAGCTTTATCCATTTAGAAGGTGTGAACCATGTAACCATGTTTCATGTCTACTTGCTGATAGCAAATAAGAAGCTAACCATGGCTCATACCTCTTCACTTGTGCCTAAGACCTCCAAAAAACAAAACAAAAACAAACAAACAAACAAAAAAACCACACCTCGGTGTTGCCAAGACTGTGCAAGTTTCTTTCTTTAAGTGAAAATATAGTTGGATGATAGTTAGATGTACATCAGAAACAAGGATCATTATAAAGCCACCTAATCTGCCCACATTGCTGAACATAAAAAGGAATTGATTATGTTCCTTTCATTAAATATATTAAAAATGTTTAGTAGGGAATGATATATTTACTCTGTACCACATCTCTACAGATAATTTTTCCATAAAATGGTCATGTATTAACAAGTAAACAGAGTACACAGTTTAGCTTCCAGCAGAAAATACTAAAAATTATGTTATTCATATTAAATAAGAGTGATAGTAACTATAATAATCTCTCTTACCCAGCCAAGGACATGATTTTTCCTTAAAACTGTCACAGTCCACACATAAGCTAGTCTTGTAATCTTTGTATGAATGACAAGGAAATGAAATAAAATTGCAGTTTGTTTCCAAAGATGCCATGAACAAGTGAACTGCTCTCTCGTGGTTGCATTTAATGAATTTAATTCCTTAAGAGTTAAAAAAAAAAAAAGCAAAGAACTGTAGATGTATTAATCCATGTTCAAGTACATTTAAAAACAAAGTAAAGATGAAGTTTTGCTAAATACTATGTACCTTATGAATATTACTGACTATAATACAGTTTTATGTCAAACCACTAAACAAATAGTACCAATGAAAACTTAAATGTAGTATGTCTTTTGCATGAGATTTATAATAAAATTTTAAAGTAATAATTAACACAGCAAAAATGTTTCATTTCAGTGTTTCACAAGCTCTACACAGTGCTACTATACTTAATCACTAGTGTACACATCTTTTCCTTCTAATCCTGTACTCCTAACGTTTCCACCTAATGACAAAGATGACCATGAAACCAGGTGACATTAAAACTTTATTACCTTTCTTTTCTTTTCCAACCCCTTTTCCAACCTTGCACATCCTCATGCTTTTCACCAAACTTCTTTAGCTACAGTGGCCTTTGGTCACGTGTTGTTTGACCAGCTGCCGTTGTGGACCTGAGAACATTTCTTGCAATGGCTCTGACGTGAACCAAATTCCACACCTGGGGAAGCTGCTCGGCTATCTTTATGTACAGAACAATCAAGTGTCAAGAGATTTTAAATTTGTCTTTGTACAGTAATATTGTGATGGTTAAGATTAAATCCTGAGATCAAAGTGTTATTATATGATACTTTAGCTACGTGTGCTTCCTCACAGTGACTTACAACTTCTCCTAATGTTCAAAATGATGAACTAAAATTATTAAAAATATAATATAAGAGGTCTCATCCATGACCAAATGGACGTCTACTGGTAACCTTTATGAACTAAGCATGGTCAAATTAAACCACTGTTAACCAATAACTCTCCTGAGTCATGGGCAATGGTGATGAAATCAAAACACTGCCTACAGATGAAGAGGGGGAAAGTAAGTTATTTTCTTTCGTCATTTCAAATATTATATAATTCATTCAAAAATACTATCAGTATACCTGAGAAAATTGATTTAGGACAGCCAGGTTGTTTCCTTCCTCCATTTGGATAAAAATCTATATGTCCCAAGGGCTCTCGAATGCCTAAACCTGAGAAGAAAAGCACCAAGGATCATCATGTGTATATAATCGGGTGACTAGCTTGCACAAAACAAAATATCCTATAAAATCCATTCAAAGTTATTCTTTAAATATTAGAATTGAAAATAAGTGTTTTTATAAAGATAAGGTTTACTTCTATAAATTCTTCATGAAAAGTATATTTCATTAATGTAACATGTTTGCCAGTCACCAGTTTACTATGGGTCAGTCACAGTTTTTTGTGGTATGAACACATAAGTGAAAAAAGAAATAGAGCAAAATGACTTGCAGTGACAAATACTTTATAGTGGAAGGAAACCATAATAAACAAGTAAATACAGAGTATGTCAAACAATAATACGTGCTACGGAGAACAGTTCAGTAGAACAAGAGGACAGGAAGGGTCTAGTGAGGGTGGTAGTTGCATGTTTAAGTTATTTGGTTAAGGAATTTGCTACTTGAAGAAGGTGGAGTGGAGCAAAAATGTGAAGGATGTGAGGCGGTGAGCCCCATGGATATTTGTGTGAATATGCTCGGGGAAGAAGCCAGCGTGGCTGAAGCCTAATGTGTAACAGGGAGCTTCGGAGCAAAGGAAGCCAAGTCCTACAGAGCCTTTTCAATCAGTGTGATGATTTGCTTTCACTTTGGGTCATAATTTTTAAGATCTGCTGGTGCTGGATGCACTAACTGGAAAAAAATCTAAAAACTAAGCTGCCTCTCGGCTGGAGCAGTTTGAGTCAGAGTGACATGAAACTCAAAGCTTTGATTCAAGGGCTTGTGTAGCCCTGTAGATCATTGGGGCACCGGCGAATGTACTGATTCTGAGCCTGTTACCAGCATATAACTCAGAGAAGCCTTAACAGTGAAAAGGGCTAGCAAGCCCAGAATACTCAGGACTGTGATTTGATATAAAATTGTGCTGCCAAATAAGATTACAATGCTTTAATCTGGGGCACAAAAGATTTCCTACAACACAGTGAACTCATGAAAGAGATCAGTCATAGATTTAGTATAAAACAAAGATAAATAGATGATTCTGACAATAAGGGTTTAGATGCTGCAACTCGACTTAGTTCTAGGATGTAACAGAACCTCTGATGAGTTGTTAGTAGCACGTTAGAACACTGGGCATGTACACTGAGGCTGGGGAGAGGGGAGTTTTAAAAACAAGAAAAAAAAAATTAACAGTGTTAGAGATCTGTGAAATTTCCTCATATTTGAATTCCACATGGATTTCCAAGACTAGGGGTTTCCAGTTTGGAACTGTCATTTTCTCCAATCTGCCAATGAAGGAGACTCAAACCAACAGCGCTCCTTAGGAATCAGAGGGAAAAAAAAGAAATTTGTCATTAACTTACAAGCAGCCCTTGATTCAGGCATGCTATTTCCCTTTTATCAGATGGGTGGGGGGCAGCTTGGTCTGTTTAGATCATTCATTCTCTTGGTTTCAAGAAGGGTGGGGAGAGCAGCTATGACTTTTTAATTTTCCTTTTATTGTAAAATATAAGGCACATGCAGAAAAAGAACATTCAACGTAAATCTATAGGCTAATTATTATAAAGCAAACAGCCATGGGGCTACCACACTCATGTAAAGAAATAGCACCTAGAAGCCTCCATTGTGCCCTTACCCAGTCACAAGTTTCTTTCTGTCCCCTAATCGCTAACCCATCCTCTTTTTAAAAATAAAATCATTTGTTGATATTATTTTATTTTATTTTATTTTTTGAGACGGAGTCTGACTCTGTCGCTCAGGCTGAAGTACAATGGCATGATCTCCGCTCACTGTGACCTCTGCCTACCGGGTTCAAGCAATTCTCCTGCCTCAGCCTCCCGAGTAGCTGGGACTACGGGCACGTGCCACCATGCCCAGCTAATTTTTGGTATTTTTAGCAGAGATGTGGTTTCACCATGCTGGCCAGGCTGGTCTCGAACTCCTGACCTCGTGATCCCCCCGCCTCAGCCTCCCAAAGTGCTGGGATTACAGGTGTGAGCCACCGCACCCAGCCTGTTTTTCTTCTTTACCTTCTAAGGATGACTCCCAAAACCCTATAGTTTAGATTTCCCCTTTGAAAAAATATATGAACTTACTCATATTTTATGTATGATTTTGTTTCTGGCTTTTTAGATTATTACTATGTTTGTGCTATTAATCCACATTGTCAGGTGTAAAAACAGTAATTTATTGTCATATAGTATTTCATTGTATGAACGTATCACAATTTATTTTTCCATTCTCCTATTGTGGTACATTTGTGTTGTTTCCAATTTGGGGCTAATGTGTTCAAACTGTGAACATTTTGAACACATATATTAAAGCATATGTGAAGGTACATCAGTTGGTTATATACCTAGGAGTGGAATTGTTATAGAATATGAGTATCTTTGATTTAATACACAATGCTGAATAGTTGTACCATATCTTTGCCAATAAATGCTCTTGTCAAACTTTTGAATTTTAAGCATGTGGCTTCTTATTTGGGTTTTAATTTATATTTGTTTCTAACTTTAAGAACTTTTTATATGTTTATTGCCTATTCAGATGTATCCTTCCTAATGTCCTGACTTTTTCTTAACGAGGTTATCTTTGTCTTTATTATTGACTGATAGTGGGTCTTTATCTCTTTTCCTGCTTTTTTTTATGGCTTGCTGTTCACATTCTTAAAGTATTTATAACATTCTCAATTTTTATATAATCTGACATTTTAATGTTTTCATTTGGGTTAGAGATTTTTGTGTACTTTGGGAAAATATTATTCATTATCCCAGTGTTATGAAGGCTTTAAAAATAATTGCTCATAAACCATTTATTTTCCTTTCACATTTATGCATACCACAAGGAAATAATTTTTGTGTTTTACATGAGTGCAAGGTTTTTTTTCAGCTTCAGAATCCAGTTGACGGAAACAGAACCACGTAATTACTGATACTAGCTGTGTCTTCTCTTTTTGTTCTTTCTGTTTTTTCTCTCCAAGAATTTATTTTTAGAAGAGACGTATGAAGTTCAAGCATTCTATGTTCCTTTCATTGTATGGAAAGAAGGCAAAAGTGATATAAATAAATTTTAAAATAATAATTAATTTTTATCTTTTCTAAAGTGCAAATTTTGGCTTTTTAAAGCATCTGCAATTCATAATTTTTATTCCATTAATTTCTTTGGTATGTTTAATATTTGCTTCTTTCTTCATTTCTGTGTGTTTATGTTGTTTAATTCTTAATTTTTCAAGATTATTAGATTAGTGATTGATTTTTCAGCCTTTTAAAATAGCTGTACTCAAAACTATACATTAACTTCTAGACGTGACTTTTGCTGAATCCAAAAAGTTTTAATATGCAATAATGTGAATATTCAATTCAAAATATTTCATATTTATGTTATTTATTATTGTATTCATTAGTTATTTTTAAGTGTGATTTTTCACTTTCAAAAATGTATGGATTTTAGTTATATTTTTGTTATTTATTTGGATTAAGTGCATTAAAGAGAGAGAAGATTACTCTATGATTTCTACACTTTGAAATGTTTGAGAATATTGTTTTTTTTCAGATCCAAACATTTTTATTTGCTTTCAATTCTTTTTTGTTTGTTTGTTACATTTGGCTAATGCCCTCATATCTCTGATTATATTTATTTATGTATTCTTTTTTCTTTTTTTATTATTATACTTTAAGTTCTATGGTACATGTGCACTACATGCGGGTTTGTTACATATGTATACATGTGCCATGTTGGTGTGCTGCACCCTTTAACTTGTCATTTACATTAGGTATATCGAAATGTTTCAGCATTTTTTTAAGGCTCGGTATATGGTGAACTTTAGGTAAAATATCCATGTGTGTTTCAGAAGACTGTAAATTCTGCAGTTCTCAAGTGTAATGTTCTATAAATGTCTATGAGATCAATTGTGTTAATTAAAATTATTCACTATGATTATGCGGTTGCCTTTTTTTTGTAATGTGTTATTGTTAATAATGCATTACGTATTTGAAGCTGTGTTATTAGATGGATACAAACTAGAATTGTTATATCTTCTTTGTGAGTTCAAAGTTTTATTATTTTAAAGTCCATCCATATTTTTATTAGTTTGTATGATAAAATCAATTTTGTCTAATATAGATTTACCACCATTTGGAGGATAATATTTGCATATATTTTATCACCCTTCTACTTTCAAATATTTTGCTTCCTTGCTTTTATCTTGCTTTTATATATGTCTTTAATAAATAAGAGTTGGATTTTGTCTTTTTAATCAAGTTTGACAACCACAATATTTTAATTAGAGCATAAGTCCATTTTTTTTTTTTTTTTTTTTTTTTTTAAGACGGAGTCTGGCTCTGTCGCCCAGGCTGAAGTGCAGTGGCCGGATCTCAGCTCACTGCAAGCTCCGCCTCCTGGGTTCACGCCATTCTCCTGCCTCAGCCTCCCGAGTAGCTAGGACTACAGGCGCCCGCCACCTCGCCCGGCTAGTTTTTTTTTTTTGTATTTTTAGTAGAGACGGGGTTTCACCGTGTTAGCCAGGATGGTCTCGATCTCCTGACCTCGTGATCCACCCGTCTCGGCCTCCCAAAGTGCTGGGATTACAGGCTTGAGCCACCGCGCCCGGCCAAGTCCATTTATATTAATTGTATAGTTGTGTTTAATTTTACTATCTTATTATCTACCTTCTATTTGCTTTAGCTGTTTTATGCATTCTTTCTTTCTTTTCTTACCTTCTTTTGACTTCATAAAAAGTTTATTCAAATTTTGTCCTTCATTAGCTTGGAAGTACTCTTTTATTCTTTTCTTGCTAGATACCCTAAAGATTCAACATGAATACTATACTTATGAACCTCAGTTATTGAAGGTCACTTTCACCTTCTTTCTATACAATGAAAGGAACACAGAAAGCTTGAAATTCATTTATTGCCCAAAATCATATGCTATTTTAGCTTATTTTAATTTTCTCTATATTTCAAATCCATAAAAAAATTATTAACAGTATTTTATGCCATCAGCATATGCTTAGATTTAACTAGTTAAATTTACCTGAAACAAAATACATTTATTCTTGAAACAGATTGGGATACTATCTTAGCAGTTGTTTCCTTTCACCATATGGAAGCAACCATTCTGTTGTTTCCTATATTCCATTGTTTCTGATGAGAACTCAGTTGTAACTCTGGTCAATCTTATTCACCTTATTTAAATAAACTTGTATGGTTTGATGATGGCCTTTTCTGCAATTCACTATCATTCATCTAAATGGAGATTAATCTTTATTATTTTTCTTAATTGGGCATTTTGAACTTGTGGATTGATTATATTACTCAGTTTGGGAAAATTATGAGAAAATATCTCTTTAAATATAACCTCTGTTCCATTTTTCTGCAGTTTTATTCCAGAATTCTAAGACAATGTAATATACCATCTCATTGCCTATCCTATGCATCTCTTAACTGTTGGTCTATATTGTCTATTCTTTGGTACCCATTTGCTTCAGTCTAGAAATTTACTTTTCACCTACTTTTTAGTTCACTTGCTCACTCTCTCTTTACCCATTTCTAATTTTCTGTTAAACCCATTTAATGGAAGTCAATTATTTTACTTTTTAGGGTAAGAATAATTTCATTATTTTCGTCAAATATAATTGATCAAATTTATACTTACTAATTTTCTGTTAAATTTTTCGGTCTTATCTTCTACCTTTTTGAAAATATTAATAGCAAAACTACAATTACTTTTGCACCAACTCAATAATAAGCACTTTTTTATAGCCAGTGTATAATAATCCCAATATCTGGAGGCCTATGGGTCTTGTCTATTTACTGTTGTTTCTGCTTTTTCTCATTCATGCTGTCTTGCTTCAAGTGTGCCTGGCTATCTTGGATGCTAAACATTTATTTTAAACTGTTTTTGTAAAATTAATTTGACACTGAATTATGTGAATTTCCTACAAAGAAGGCTATTGTTTGCTTCTGTCAGATAACTAGGAGCTTTAACAATTCAGAATCTACTTAAACAAAAACTCAGTAAATGTGATTTTGGCGGAGGCAACTCAGATAACTAGAAGCTTCCTGCCGACCATAAGAAGGCTCATTTGTTCAGCTTTACCTATGATTCTGTAATGTCCTTTCGAGTTCCAGACAAGAATAACAGATGAGATGTTTTGCAAACCCAATATGAAGGTTTCAAAAGCATCTATCTTTTGGATATTGGACTCATAATTTTCCCCAATATCTCAACAAGAATGTATGCCCTAATTATCTAATCCACAAATTTGAAAGGCCACATGGCTTTTTGAACACTCACAACTGAGTAAAAATGAGGATTATTGGCAAGTAGAAGATGTGGTCATTGTCTAGTATTCAAGGAAAAGGCAGTTCACCAGGTATGTGCTGAGTCCACGCATATCATTCAGAAATTCCTCAGGACAGGTACATATGCAGCATCAAAAATCTGTGTTTCTTATTTGTGATAGTCATAAAGATCAATCCAATGTTCCAACTATGTGGCCTCTAGTGGCAGGTTAGATCTGATAGGTTGCATCATCAAAAGATGTTGAGAATATAAGAAAATCCAAAACAGTTCATTAGGATAAGTAAAAAATACAAACAAAAATAATAAGAAGTATGAAGAACTAAGTCAAAAGGCCATAGGCAGAATTGAAGTTAGTGTTGTGGGAAGTCAGGGACCCCAAATGGAGGGACCGGCTGGAGCCGTGGCAGAGGAACATAAATTGTGAAGATTTCAGGGACATTTATCAGTTCCCAAATAATACTTTTATAATTTCTCATGCCTGTCTTTACTTTAATCACTTAATCCTGTTATCTTCATAAGTTGAGGATATACGTCACCTCGGGACCACTGTGATCATTGTGTTAACTGTATAAATTGATTGTAAAACATGTGTGTTTGAACAATATGAAATCAGTGCACCTTGAAAAAGAACAGAATAACAGTGACTTTTAGGGAACAAGGGAAGACAACCATAAGTTCTGACTGCCTGTGGGGTTGGGCAAAAAGAGTCATATTTTTCTTCTGGCAGAGAGCCTATAAACGGATGTGCAAGTAGGAGAGATATTGCTAAATTCTTTTCTTAGCAAAGAATATTAATACTCTCGTAAAGGAATGCATTCCTGGGGGGAGGTCTATAAACGGCCACTCTGGGAATGTCTGTCTTATGTGGTTGAGATAAGGACTGAGATATGCCCTGGTCTCCTGCAGTACTCTCAGACTTACTAAGGTGGGGAAAAACTCCGCCCTGGTAATTTGTGGTCAGACCAGTTCTCTGCTCTCAAACCCTGTTTTCTGTTGTTTAAGATGTTTATCAAGAAAATACATGCTCCGCTGAACACAGAAACTTATCAGTAGTTCTGCTTTTTGCCCTTTGAAGCATGTGATCTTTGTACCTACTCCCTGTTCTTATACTCTTGCCCCCTTTTTTTTTGAGATGGAGTCTTGCTCTGTTGCCCAGGCTGCAGTGCAGTGGTGCAATCTCGGCTTACTGCAAGCTCCGCCTCCCGGGTCCACACCATTCTCCTGCCTCAGCCTCCTAAGTATCTGGGTCTATAGGCACCCGCCACCACGCCTGGCTAATTTTTTGCATTTTTAGTAGAGATGGGGTTTCACCGTGTTAGCCAGGATGGTCTCAATCTCCTGACCTTGTGATCTGCCCGCCTCCACCTCCCAAAGTGCTGGGGTTATAGGTGTGAGCCACTGCGCTTGGCTTCTTTCCCCTTTTTAAAACCCTTAATAAAAACTTGCTGGTTTGAGGTTCAGGCGGGCATCATAGTCCTACCGACATGTGATGTCACCCCCGGCAGACCAGCTGTAAAATTCCTCTCGTTATACTGTCTCTCTTTATTTCTCAGCCGGCCGACACTTATGGAAAATAGAAAGAACTTACGTTGAAATATTGGGGGTGGGTTCTCCCAATAAGTTAGAGTTTCAGAAAAAATTCAGACAAGAGATTACAGATTAATTGGCCAATAGGTGTATTGTATGTGGATGTGCCAAGCTGATATAAAGAGTTAGAGATAATAAAGACATGAGAGGTTTGGATAACACTACAACTATGACTCCTTTGGTTTTGACTGCTTATAGAAGTAGGTGAACATAGATTCCAAATAAGGAGCAGAATTGTTACCACTGGAGTCTCAGTCTATTGACATGTAGTCATGGGGGTTGAAAAATTGCGTCTATGGCATTTACGTATTTCACACACACACACACACATACACACACACACACACACCCTAGTATGGTAGTATAGATTACCACAAGATTAATTCAGAGGAGCAATCTTAGTGTCACTGCCCTTGTCTCTATCTCAGCACCATATCCTCTCCTGATTCAGTTTATAAGAATAATATACTGGTTAAGTGCATCATCTGGAATCAAAACATATGATTTCAAATTCTGACTCTGCCACTTACTGACCTTACAACCTTTATTCTGGCTTCCTCAACTGTAAAGGGAATGATAGTTGTTATCTATCTAATGGAAATTTAGTAGGATTCACTAATTAATTCATACAAGCACTCAAAACACTGCCTAATGTATAGGAAGTGCTCAATAAATATTAGTATCAACAAATTCAAATCAGGAAAGGCATGAGGACAGTCTGTTTCTTAAAAGTGTCTGTTCAATTGTACTCTGGCCAAAAATCCAATACCCTGTTAGAGATTTTCAGCTAAGATAATTTAAAAACAACAGAAAAATTATTTCCTTACATTTAAGGAAGACTATTCTTTATTTTTGGCTGAAATGCTGTGTTCAGTTCTAGTTGATATATATCACAGCAAGAAAATAAGTGGGGAGAATGGTATCCTAAATACATCAGGAACGTTAAACATGGGGGAAAATGTGATCAAATCAATAAAACTGTCAACAGCATGAACAGAATGAACTCTTCGTTATTTATTTCAGTGTTTTAGGATGACATGACACATCTTGAAACCTGAAGGAGGCAAACTGAAGTCAAAGAGTGCCATTTGACAATGCAGGAAATCACTAACCCTAAGAAATATTACTTGGGAAATATTATCATTCTATAATTACAGATTTAAAATCATTTTATCCATGATGTTTTTTCTTCTTATGCTCTCCCCTTGCCCAGGGTCTACATTTTCCTTTTCATTTTCAAATAATTAGGTAATAAATCCTGATTTGTTACCATTGGAGTTAGAATGGATGACATCCACAAACTTTGCATCAGTGTAATCCAATCTTCTATATGGTGGTTTTCTGGAGAACTTTGGCCCAGCAGGGTCAAGACCTGGAAAGCAAGAAAGAAACTACCAGTCTAATCAAGTCTACAGAGCTCCTTACATTGCATACTTCCATTATTACTACATTATAAACATAAAAAGCATTTATACTTTTAGTTTAAACCTATCCAAAAACATATCTAAAAACAAATGAAAGTGGATGAATAGCAGGTAACTTCATTATTTGAATAATAATACTAACCTTCAGAACTTTTCAAGTTAAGCCACAACAAAATATTGTAGGATTTTTTGGAGAATTTTTATGTGAGACTGAATTAGGAGTAATATAGTAGTTTACATTTAATAATAACTACAACTATTTCTCCTGAAGGAAAAAAATAATGAATACCATCTGGTTCTCTCTTGAACTCTGTACCTTACTAGCTCACTCTGGATTCATCTGTAGACAGACCTGAAAAGCTTTTTCAGGTGCCAAATATAATTTGGGCTATGGGATAAACCATGTTATCTTATCCATTTCTCATAAGACTTTCTCACACACTCTTAAGAAAAGGAAAATATATTTTAAATTCTGTGGAGTGTGAATATTATTTCTGGGATATCCTAATTTCTAAATAAAAATTCTAGGCTCATGAGTTTCTGGGAACTGTCAAAAAGCGGAGAGAGAAGATAAAATTCAGTTTCTTGAGAACATCTATACAATGAAGAAACAATCATCTTAAAAAGATATTTGAAAGTAAAATATAATGTTTTTCATTTCAAACACCTCTATTATCCCCATTTTATTTAACCCACTTGACTGAATGAGACAGAATCATCTATCTTCCTATAAATTATTCTGATGTAGAACTTCCATGTTTGGTGGCCTTTTAGTCCCTGATGATTGCCTGGTATTTGGGGCCATTCAAACTAGACTAATATGTGTAAACGCAATTTAAGTACAAATTGAGCAAGTGTGGTTTTTGAAATAGAATGGGCTTTAAGCACTAGGGAACTTTGTAGAAAAAAATCCTGGCTAAACTGCTACTTCTTGACCCTCCTACATTCATTCAGTTAATGTTTTCACACATGTTTGTTAACATTAAAACTAATCAGAGTAAGGATATGCTTAAGGTTTGCAAAGATAACTATCTATATGTTATTCACCTCTCTCCTCCTTCTTTGAAACTTAACTAAAGACGCTATTTTCTTTTATCAACACTTAAAGTTATTATAAGTCTTTTATGGCCATATATATGAATAATTGCTTTTTTTTTTTTTCAAAATAAAAAAGGTAAATTGGTTGAAAGGAATATTATCCTCCTATTCCTAAAATCACTACCACTCATAGAGGAAAGAATGAAAATCCATGTCAGCCTTATTAGATGACCGAGTTTTCTGGATGCAGTAACTTTGTTATAGAAATATGAAGGGGGACCCAGAGCCCCTCAAATTGGATACAACCCCTGTTTCCTTTGTAGCATTCAAGTAAAAATTTTTAGAGAGTTGAAATGCATCAGTTTGTAATAACTAAGTAAATAGTTATATTCTTAGCTAATACATAAAGTATTTTTGTTCAATGGGTCACATTTACTTCTGTATTCTTAGGATAGTATGTCCTTAAAATTTAGCTGGGACTACAGAAATAGGTATTTTTCTCCCATTTCCATTTGGGTAACTTAAGCTCTGTTGAGAGCTTAACAAAACTTCAGAGTCTAACTAAAACAAAGCCAATATTTAAATATAACATAGAAAATAATAAATGTTTGTACATAATTTCTATTGAGTAATTATTGTACCCACTAAATTTTAAGTGGCTGGGCACAGTGGCTCACGCCTGTAATCCAAGCACTTTGGAAGGCCAAGGTGGGCAGATTTCTTGAGGTCAGGAGATCGAGACCAGTCTGGCCAACATGGTTGGCCAGACTGTCTCTATTAAGAAACACTGTCTCTATTAAGAAAAACAAAAATTAGCTGGTGTGGTAGCAGGTGCCTTTAATCCCAGCTACTCGGGAGGCTGAGGCAGGCGAATCACTTGAGCCCAGAAGGTAGAGGTTGCAGTGAGCCAAGATTGTACCACTGCACTCCAGCCTGGGCAACAGAGTGAGACTCTGTCTCAAAAAAAAAAAAAAAGAAGGCTGGGCACGGTGGCTCAAGCCTGTAATCCCAGCACTTTGGGAGGCCGAGACGGGCGGATCACGAGGTCAGGAGATCCAGACCATCCTGGCTAACACGGTGAAACGCCGTCTCTACTAAAAAATACAAAAAACTAGCCGGGCAAGGTGGGTGCCTGTAGTCCCAGCTACTCGGGAGGCTGAGGCAGGAGAATGGCGTGAACCCGGGAGGCGGAGCTTGCAGTGAGCTGAGATCCGGCCACTGCACTCCAGCCTGGGCGACAGAGTGAGACTCCATCTCAAAAAAAAAAAAAAAAAAAAAAAAAAAAAAAAAAAGGAAAAAGAAAAAAAATTAGCAAAGTAACTTCTGAGACTTAAAAGTATGCTAAAGCAATAATTTTATAAAAATAATTTTACCTGTTATTCTTCCAAGTTGACCATTAAATATCTTTCCAACAAATCCACTGATATGAGCCCCTAGGCTCATACCTATGAAATGAAAATTGTCAAGAGATGCACCATGCTTCTGCAATTAAAAAGGCAATATTACAGTATTCATTTCAAGTAATAACAAATCATGCCTCCCTCACATATCAACATTTTAAAATTCATTATTTTTTCTGGCTTAATTCATTTTGAGGATACAGGGAAAGAGACTTTACAATTTCAAAACAACTATATCTTTGTTCAGTTTTTGCCTAAAATATTTGATTTTTCTTTATTCATTTTCAATATTAATTTTTTATTTTAAAATTGTATCATCTCATGCAGAACAGTATATGCAAAATCCAATTAATTAGCAAAGCGTTTTATAATAATCAACATTACTAGGTGTTTACTTTCTGTTAGCTACCTCGATATGGGCCTTATAAAGTTCATATTTAATACTTCCAACTTCATTATGAGTTATTCATTTTTATCCTAATGCCTAAAACTGTCAGCAGCACCTATTAAATGCTAAATAAATAACACTGGATCAATTCCTATTTTATTAAGGAAACAGTGTCAGAAGTAATGACTTTCCCAAAGCCACATAGATTCATAAGACGAAAAGATAGATTCTGAATGTTTGTGTCTCCCTAAAATTCATATGTTGGAATTCTAATCCTCAAGGTGATGATATTTGGAGGTGAGGCCTTCTTGTGGGTTGGGAGAATTATGTCATGAATGTGGAACCCTCATGAAAGGGATTAGTGCCCAGATAAAAGAGACCTGAGGGATCTCCTTAGACTCTTCCACCATGTGAGGACACAGTGAAAAGGCATAATCTATGAACCAGGAACTGGGCCCTCAGCAGACACTGAATCTGCTGATGCCTTCTTCTTGGATGTCTCAGACCCTGGAACTCTGAGAAATACATTTTTGTTGTTTATAAGCTACCTAGCCTATGGTATTTTGTTATAGCGGCCCAAATGGACTAAAACACAAGCCTAGGTCTCACTCCAAAATTTATGCTAATTTGCTTTCTTGTTTTATCTGATCAGGTTGTGTCAAAAACCTTAGGAAGATTCACAAAAGTTGAATAATGATTCTCACTTCAGAGATGATAAAATTAATTTCATGGATTTTAGGTGACTTCCCCTGATCACCAGCTAAGGAGTGATGCGTCCAATCTTCCAAGGCCGACCTCTGAATACCTCTTAGTCTCAGCTCCAGGAAGGGAATTAGGAGACTACATGAGAGTGTACTTTCACCACACTCTTCGGGAGCTAGTGTGAGACTTGTGGGCAGATCACGGTCCAGCCCACACAGTGACACGTCTGATGGCTTACAGAAAGATGTGGAGCACTTGCCACTAATGAAAAACTACACTCAGGCTTTCAAGGCACAAGGTTATGATTTCCTTCAGATCTCACAGCCATGCCCCAAAATAGGAGGGAGTATCTCTCAAGACTCCAGTGCTGCTGGTCATTTAAATCTTCCTCTGTAATACGAAGCCTCTGTAAGCAAAGGCACTGTTAGAATTTTACCCTAATATTACAAATTTTCCTAAATATTTCTATTTAACATTCACATTCTCCACACTTTGAGGCATATATTTATTAGTTGAGAAAACACCAGTAACATCGGGAAAAATCAGTGATGTAATTAAGTCTGTTGGTGGGGATGGTTGAATCAATTATCTCCTCTGTCTGTCTACAGCAACGGTATTGTTTTGTCCAAATTTGGGGGTGTAAAATTAATAATGAAAGTTGATCTTACTCAACGATGACTCAATGTCACCCACTGATTAAGCACATATATATCAATTCAATTTTCATATAAATATTTTGGTAACATTTTGTTATTCCATATTTACAAATAAGGAAATGCAGCACAGAGAGGCTATGTAATTGTTCAAAATTACAGATGATAAAAGATGGACATATACTTTGAACCCATCCAGTCTGACCCCTGGCCACTACACATAACTGCTTCTTGGAAATGTTGTTACTTGTTCCGTTTTTAGCAGAGTCTGGAAAGTTCAGCACAACACAACTCAAGTTCAAATTTCAAGCCCAATAATGCCCCCAAACCAGATAGCACCCTTCCTTCTCTCAAGTACCCACGACCACCTACTTTCTTTTAGGATAGACATGGATCTCCCAAAGGGTTGACTTTGTAAACAAAAATCATTCACAATACAGATAACATAGAACTGGCCTGAACTTTATTTGATCCATTCAAATCCTGAGCAGACTCGAATGAATCTGAGGTCTGCCTCCAAAGGTGACAGAAGTATGCTACTTTTCGAAATGATTTTTTGCCCGTAATCCCACCAATTTGGGAGGCCAAGGTGGGTGGATCACCTGAGGTCAGGAGTTTGAGACCAGCCTGTCCAACATGGTGAAACCTTGTCTCTACTAAAAATACAAAAATTAGCTGGGCATTGTGGTGGGCACCTGTAATCCCAGCTACTCAGGAAAACCACTTGAACTTGGGAGGTGTAGGCTGCAGTGAGCCGAGATCGTGCCACTGCACTCCAGCTTGGGTGACAGAGTGAGACTCTGTCTCAAAAAAAAAAGAAAAAAAAAAAAGGATTTTTTCTTTACTTTTACCGATTCACACTTAATTATATGCCAATATTTTAGCCATATATTTTTAAAGATACTTTAAGAATGTAATAATTGTAAAGTTTATTTCCCCCACCCACATAGGATAACTATTTTATTCTGAGGTTGGTATAGGTAGTGTTAAAAGAAATCTCAGAAGATTTTTAAATAAAACATAATAACTACTAAATTTTAATATAATGTTTTACAAATAACACAAGATATTTCTAGGTATGGAATTATTCATTTAGGCAGACAAAGAAAAGATGGCTGCATACATTAGTATATTAAACCAGTAATTGTTAATGCTTATGGGGAAAAGTATATCGTTTATTATCACTTTGGGGTATTGAATGTAGCACACTGTATATTGTATAGCATGTATAATACATAAAATTCCAAGACTTACCAAAAGATTTTTAATGTGCCCACTCAAACTCACAGCAACTTTTCTGGTGTTTTTAACCGCTCTATCATAAATAAAAGTTGTAGCACCTCGGTTCCAGTCAACTACAATTACATTCATATCTTCTTCATTCAGCAAAATGCTTACGAAGTTCTGAAGCCATGATGGGATGGAGCCCATTGGTCTGTATCCATGAATAAGCCAGACTGTTTTCTTTTGTGTGTTGAAATTAACATTAAGTGAGTTATTGTGTTCAAACAGTGGCTTAGCACAATTTAGGTTGTTCCTTGTATATATCATCAGAATTATCTCTATTCTTGGAATAAATAAATCTCTGAAGGAATCCTTTATACTTAGATGAGAGAATTCAAGGCATGGTCTTTCATTCTCTGAAATAAGAAAATGTCAATCAAGTTAAGTACTGGAATAATATTTTACTCCTGTTGCTGTTGCAAAGAACAGAATTAAATGTGGAGTGTAGGGAAGACTTCATTTCATTAGCCCTTTAACATAATTTACTGAGCAACTGCAATGTTTAAGGTAATGCATTAATTATCTAAAAAGATTTTCTGAACTAAAAGTAATGGAAAATACAAATGTGATTGGTTAAAAATTTAAGAAGAGATTTTTATCTGTACAAAATGTAACAATAATGGTGTGAGTGAAAACAGTAAGATTGTTAATAAAGTGCAATGGGTACTAATCAAAGTCGATAAATTGATCATAAACTTTAACAAAAGTTTTACAGAATAGTCCTTGTATAATAAGCATTAGAATAAAATATATTTAACCTAACTGGTCATCAATACAAAACAATAAAGTAATATTTTCCTCATAAAATTTAAAATGTTTTAGAAAATTAAATAATAAATATTAATATAACATGAATGTTGAGATCATAAGTTGATACAACATTCCTTTGAAATTTTACATGTGTGTGTTTACTATACACATAAACTTAACAAATCTTTTTCTTAATTTTCTTTCTAGGACTTACCATTTGTAATAAGTGTAAAGACATTAATCACTGGGTTATGTATAATGGGACAAAAATGTAAAACATCTTAAATCTCATCCTTATAGTATTTTCATCCATGTGTACATTCTATCACTATTAACTATCTGTCTACATATTGCTCTATATACTTATCTATCTACCCTAGAAAGAACTAGGACAGAAAATAAAATAACTAAACCAGATTTATAGTAAGAGTCATTGCTAGACAATGAAATGATGACTGCCTTTTGTTTTCTTTTTCACAGATTTTTGTGATTCTATTTTTTTTTTCACAATAAGCAAATAATCCCCATAGTGTTTTTTTTTCCAGATGATAGTATATGTTCATACTGCTTCTAGCACTTTAATTTGATAAGAATATTTAGGAAATAATTTTTCAATCCATACCAAAAATTAACAAAAGTATTAGTGCACTTTATGCCAGTAATTCCACTTTAAAGAATCTATCCCAGAAAAACTTAATACTGAGATAATATGCATTTCCTACAATAATTCTAGTTTTCAAGTATATTCACAATATTGTCACAATTGATTAGATGAAGAAAAATAAGGAAGGCAATAAAGGAGAAGCAAGACTTGCATTCCATTCCTATATTAACAGCTGAGAGATATTTGGAAAAATTATTTCATTTGTTGTAAATATCAGAGAATGAGGAAGAGAAATATATTGAAACACAATACAATATGAAAGCAAGCTACACTGTGCAAATTGTGTGGGAAATCTATACATCCACCTTCCCACCACCTGGAATTCTGACAAGAATTTAATACATATCAGTACCAATCAATACATCCAAAGTCCTGGTCCACTCCAAGCTAAAGTCAATTTTACCTGGCCCTAGAAAGAGTAATGAGGAATAAACCAGTAGGATCCTGGTGATAAATATAACAGAAATAAATCATCACCTAATACAATCAACAAAGATATCTATTATCTATTAACAGATACACAAGTATTTTTCATTAGAATGCAAGAAAAATTACATCTCAAAAACCGGAGCAGGAGTGAAAAATACAAAAATTAGCTGGGCATGGTGGTGCATGCCTGTAATCCCAGCTACTCGGGAGGCTGAGGCAGCAGAATCCATTGAACCAGGGAGGCGGAGGTTGCAGTGAGCCGAGATTGTGCCACTGCACTCCAGCCTGAGCAACAGAGTGAGATCCGTCTCAAAAAAAAAAAAAAAAAAAAAAATTAAGAAAACAACAATAGGATCAGATGAAAAACACAGTAATGAAATATTCCAATTCAGAAAAAGTAAAAATGCAATTGCAAAATTAAAATCTGCATTATAAATGCTATAACAAACCATGGAAAGCTCTTCTTATAGTAAGAACTGAAGAAAGAAAGATATTAAAATTATTAAGGGAAACACAGATAGAGGACAGGGTCTGCTTATTCAAATTAAAAATGATTGCTGTTTCCCTGAGGTGGGGTGGTAATCATTTGAGGGTAAGAGAAAGTAGCAGCTACAACAACTAAGGAAATAATTGTATACAGGGATTTGCACATGGAAAAGGCTCACCATAATCTAGATAAAATCGGTAAATCAGACTCACCAAGAGACTTCCTAGAAACTGGTTTGGATTTCGATGAAAGAGAAAAATACCCTAAAAATATCAAGGCAGAAAATCCAAGTTACAAATTTCTATTGTATGAAGGAATAAAGTTCTAATGACTTCATAATTCTCTTTTTTAAAATAAAACATGAGATAGATAAAAATGTCATCAAGTGGAATGTTTTGTGCCCTAATAATTTTATACCTTTCCTAAAGTACACCACTCATAAAAAGCATAGTAAAGTCCCTGACATTGTCACTATTAAATAAATGTAGATTTATCAAAGACAAGATCCAGAGAAACTTTCGGTATACAAAGATTTGAAGTGAGTATGGAATAAAATTAGATATTGATTTTAAATTTATGAAACTGGGTAAAACATGAATGTGGTATCAAAAATCATTCTTGTACAGTATTTCCAAATTATACTAACAAGATGAGATGTAAGTTAAAAATACAGAGGAAGTAAGCTTGTTGCAAAAATTCATCAACTGAGGGATTTGCAAGATTATTATTTTTTGACTTTCATAGATACATAAGTAGAGGTTTAAAAAAGATATTAAAAACCTTAAATGTTAAATGCTGTGCTATGTAAAATAGTACACATAAATTTCTACACACTAGAAAATATTAAGTTATAGCAAACAGTACATATATATATATAAGAAGAAGTGAAAATGGAAATATATAAAGCAGAATGAAACAAAATGATGATATTACACTAGAGAAAAGAATATATATGATATGTGAGCAGTTCTGTACCCTATTAAAAAGCAAAAAATAAAAATAAACATTTTTTTAAAAAAGTAACAAGATATTTAAAGGAGGTACACAGGCAATTTTAAATAAATAGAGAACTAAATGTATTCTATATAAAATAAAAATAAAATAGGTTGGTGTGTTATAGTGCAGTAATGGCACCAATTTACCACTCTTGAATCCTTCTCATTTCTCTTGGAAATTTTAGTTACATCATAAGTGGGGTGACTTGTTCCACTCCTTGATATGGACACAAATGTAGGGCTTGCCCTAGAAAATAGAACCTTAGGAAACTTAATGCAAGCAGAGGCTTAAAATCAGCTTGTGCATGTGGGTTTGGACATTCTAACCTCTGCTATCACCACAAAAGCATCCCTAGTCTGGCCTGTTAGAAAAGGAAAGACAGGTGTAATAGTGTAAAGTTCTCCAGTGTGCTAGGTTCTAGTCACCCCAGCTGACTGACAGTCATTCAATAGCCAGACATGAACTGAACCAGGAAAAACAGAGTTACCTAACCACCTCCCATATGACTCCACAAGTGTGAGTAATAGCTGCTTAACATCA
This sequence comes from Macaca nemestrina, assembly GCF_043159975.1. Taxonomy (NCBI): domain Eukaryota; kingdom Metazoa; phylum Chordata; class Mammalia; order Primates; family Cercopithecidae; genus Macaca; species Macaca nemestrina. The sequence continues at coordinate 156,899,643 of NC_092128.1, forward strand.
AATCCCACTGAAGGTTAAGAGTTTTATTTTATTTTGGCATCACTGTGACATCATATAGTCGATTTCATCAGCAAAATTAATATCAAGTAAAGAGAATAAAAACAAGTCATCAACTGATACAGTGAGTGCGGTGGCTAATGCTTATAATCCCACCACTTTGGGAGACCGAGCTGGGTGGGTCACCTGAGACCAGCCTGGCCAACATGGTAAAACCTCGTTTCTACTAAAAATACAAAAATTAGCTGGGTATGGCAGTGGGCGCCTGTAATCCCAGCTACTTGGGAGGCTGAGGCAGGAGACTCGCTTGAACCTGGGAGGTGGAGGCTGCAGTGACCGAGATCACACCACTGCACTCCAGCCTGGGTAACAGAGCAAGACTCTGTCTCAAAACAAACAAACAAACAAACAACAACAACAAAACAGTTATCAAATGATACAAAAAAAGGTAAACTAATGTATTGTCAAACTCTTGAACATTAAATTGATTCAATTCTGCTAGATTTAGGAATAGAAAGAAAAATAAGATTCTAGACAACAAAACCTTACAGGAATCCCTGATAAGATTGTAAGTGGACTCTTCAGCAGAAACTTTGCAGGGCAGAAGGCAATGGAAATATATATTTTAAATGTTGAAAGAAAAAACTGTCAACCTAGAATTCCATATCCAACAAAATTATCCTTTAAAAATGAGGAAGAAATTAAAACATCCCAACATTCCTACACGAGCATAAGTTGGGAATTCCTTACCTCTAGACCCACTCTACATGAAATGTTAATGCAAGTCCTTCACATTTAAATGAAAGTACACTAGACAAGTAACTAGAAGTCATACAAAAATATAAAAATATAAGGTTCTCTGGTAAAGACAAATATATGACAAATAAAAACAGTTTTGCTTTGTAACTTTACTTTTTATTTTCTACAAGACTTAAAAGACAAATGCATAAAAATAATTATGAATGCATGTTAATGTTAATGAGTACACGATATATAATGATGTAATCTGTGTCATCGGTAAAATTAAGTAGGGGAGGGTGGAACTGTAAAGAAGTAGAGAATTTTGTTATGGTATTGGAGTTAAGTCAGTATCAATTTTAAAAAGATAATGACTTTTGGCTATTATGTGTAATCCTCAATGTAATCAGAAAGAAAACATCTATAGAATATTTAAGAAAATGAGAAGAGAATCAAAACACACTGCTACCAAAAAAAAAAAAAAATCGATTAAACACAAAGAAAGGCAGTAGTGGAGGAAATGAGGGACAAAAAGCGTTAAGTCATACAGAAAACTAATAACAAAGTGGTAAAAATAAGTGCTTTGCTATCAATGATAATTTTAAATGTAGGTAGACTAAACAACCCCCCCAACTGGAAACATATTGGCAGAATGAATAAAAATCAGGATCAAACTATATGTTATCTATAAGAGACTCAGTTTAGATTTAAAGATATATACATTGAAACTTAAAGAATGAAAAAAGATATTCAATGCAAAATGTAACAAAAAGCGAGCAGAAATGCTGCACTAATATCAAGCAAATTAACTAAGTTAAAATCTGTTACAAGAGACAAATATATTAAAATGCTGAATCAGTAAAAATTCTTAGAAGAAAACAAGGGTGAAACCTTCATACGTTGGATTTGGCAATGATTTCTTGAAGGCTACAAGAACAGAACCACAGGTGACAACCAAAAAAAATGAGTAAATTGGACTTAATCAAAATTAAAACTTTTATGCATCAAAGGACATTATCAACAAAGTAAAAAGGCAACCCACTGAATGTGAGAAAATATTTATTAATCATATATCTGATATGGGATTAATTCCAGAATATTATAATGAACTTCTATAACTCAACAACGAAAACACAAACAATCCAATTAAAACTGGGCAAAGAACTTAAATAGACATATCATTGAAGATATCCAAAAGTTCCCTAAGCTTATGAAAAGAAGCTCAATATCACTATCACTAATAATTAGGGAAACATAAATCAAACTTATAATGAGATGCCACTTCCTACCTATTATGATAACTTGCTAAAAATACACACACACAAAAAAAATGGAAAATAACAACTGTTGGTAAGGATGTACAGAAATTGGAACCATTGTACATTCTTGATGGGGATATAAAATGGCGTAGCTGCTGTGGAAAATGGTATGGTGGCTCCTCAAAAGTTGAAAATAAAATTAACGTTTTATCCAGCAATTCCACTTCTGTATATACACCCAAAAGAATTGAAAACAGTAACTGGAAAAGATATTTGTATACCCATGTTTATAGAAGCATTATTTGCAATAGCTAAAAGATGGAAGCCACACAAGTATCCATCAACAGGTGAATGAATAAACAAAACCTGGTAGATATCTAGAATGGAATATTGTTCAGCTTTGAAAAGGTTAAATTGACACATACTACAATAAGAATAACTTTGAAGACATTATGTCAAGTGCAAATAAACTGGATATAAAAGGACAAATACCATATAATTCAATTTAAATGAGATACCAAGAGCAGTCAAATTTATAGAGAAAGAAAGTAGGACTGTGGTTGCTCTGGGCTGAGGGAAAACGGGAAATGAGGAATCATTTAATAGGCACAGAGTTGATGTGTACAGAATTTGAGTTTGAAAAGTTAAAAAATTCTGGCGATGGGTGATGATCATGGTTGCATGACAGTGTGCATGCAGTTAATGCCACTAACCTATAAACTTTAAAATGGCTAAAATCATAATTTTTTCTCTGTGTTTGACCACAATTGAAAGAAAACAAAACAAAACATTCAGAATCCAATTTCTGTCATTACAGATATCTCATCCCCTCATCCCAGATTTGCCTTACTGCTGTAAACAACGAGAACAGTGGTAAAATATATGCGAACAAAATTAGACACTGGACAACAAAAAACATAGAATTGTGATTGCTGAAAGGGAAGCAATTTATTTGAACCCTATAAACTCATAACATTCTGCTTGGAGGTCATTTCCAGACTGCTGCGTAAAAAGGGCTCAGTTAATCAGAGTATAGCAGTCTTGTCAAGTTGGGGAGAAACATCAGAGTCTGGGAAGTCTGAGACAACTAGAATTTGAAAGGCAAAGTGCCAGAGAGGAAGGAACCAGGCAGAAGAAAAGCTCTGAAATCTGCATAGGGGTCGCTTATATCTGGATGTTACTGGATCCATATGTTGCTGGATATGATCCTTTGCATACATGGGATAGAACCACAAAGAGCTGAAAGCTGAACAATTTTCGAGGTTACATTAGACTAGGAGAGATTGAAGTTCCAACTAGGCAAAGTAGGAAGACCTTAATAAACAGTAGGAACATTCAGCAGAATCCCTAGAATGGTCAGACTTTAGTTTAAATGGCACTAAACCAGGTCTAGAATAAAAGAGAATGTAGAGCCATCCTCCTTCTCTTATTCTCCAAGCTCTGCTTGCTTTCATTCAGCCTCATTCTCCGACAAAGGACAGGCTATGTATATAATATTTAAGGAAAATGTTAACAATCTTGGGATAGGCAAAGGACTCTAATAAAAGATACACAGTAAGCATGAAACAGAAAAAAGTGATAAATTAGAGTTTTACATAATAATACGTATCTTCCAAAAGGACATTGTTAAAAATATGAATATGCAGAGTTATGTATCTGAAAAACACTTGTATCTAGACTAACATGTATACGTATTATAAGAAAATTCAATGTTTCAATTGGCAAAATAGTTAAAGACATTTTACAAAAGATGGCATAATGTCTAAGAAGCTGAAGAAATGATACTCAACATCACTAGTCATCAAAACAACGTGATTTAAAACCAAAATAATCTACCACTACATATCCAGGAGACTGGCTAACATTAAAAACTGACAAAACCAACTAGGATGTAAAACAACTGAAACCATTGTACATTGCTGGGGAAAATGACAAAATGATACAATTATTGTTAATTTCTTATAATGTTCTATGCACTTACATGATCCCAAAAATTAACTTGCGGATGTTAACGCATGAGAAATAAAAACGTGTCCTTACTACATTTACAAGTTCATAGTGTTTTTTTGTTTTGTTTTGTTTTGTTTTTATATAACGACACTAAATTGTAAAAAAAAAAAAAAAAAGTCAATCAAGAAGTACAAGACGTATACGGGTAATTAAATTGTAATAAATTAATACTACCCAGCAATAAAAAGAAATAAACTTCTTATGCATGCAAAAACTTGGATGAATCACAAAAGCATTATGCTGAGCAAAAGACTCCAGAAACAAAAAAGCACATATTTTAAATTTTCATGTATATGAAATTCTACAAAAGAAATATTTAATATAGTGTCATAAAGAAGGTCTGGGTTATATAGAACCAGAGGTGTGGAAGGGATTAATTGCAAAAAGCTAAATTTTAAGGGTGCAGGAAATGTTTTATATCTTGACTTTATGGTTGTTATATACCATAAGAAGTATGATGCACCTATTTTTTTTTTTTCCAAAACTCATTAGGCCTGGTGCAGTGGCTCACATCTGTAATTCCAGAACTCTGAGAGGTCAAGGCAGGAGGATTGCTGGAGGCTAGGAGTTCAAGACCAGTCTAAGCAAGGTAGTAAGACGATGTCTCTACAAAAAAAAAAAAAAAAAAAGTGAAAAATAAACCAGGTCTGGTAGTACACACCTGTGGTCCTACCTACTCAGGAGGCTGAGGTAGGAGGATTGCCTGAACCCAGAAGATCAAGGCTCAGTGAGCCATGGTAGCACCACTGCACTCCAGCCTGGGCAACAGAAGAAGAACCTATCTCAGCATCAACAACAAAAAATAATCAAAGTACATTTAAATGTGTGTACATTTTATTGTATTTATACTCAACATCAATAAAATTAATTTTTAGAAACTTAAAGATCCAAAACTTTTTCAAATAATAGAAAAATATAAAGTTCAACAAATAATTCTTAAAAGCTAGAATAATCCTAATGTCAAACATAAAGATAGGACAAATACACACACACACACACACACACACACCCAGATAAATTAGATATGTCATTCCGACCCATACAACAATCTAAAGGCAAAATTCCCAAATCACAAAAATACAGAGCGTAAGAACAAAAAATTAATTTATACTATTTTAAATATAAGTTAGAATAGAAGTATAACTTAATAAAATAACAGAATGCTTTTTTATTTTATGCCAATTGGAATAATCATACTAATGATAAAACACTAGTGCATATTTCCATTAAAATTAAAAAGTATAAAAAGTGTCTGCTATCACACTATGTATTATTTTTTAATATTCTAATGTAGCATTAAGATTTGAAAAGTAGGAAGCTAAATATCATGATAAAATGTTGCGGGTGCTGACAGACAAAATAGCCAATATAGATGATAATGTAACTGACTGGCTAGAACTGAAAAACACACTACTTGTGATTGAATTTCATAATGCAATCACAGGTATTAACAGCAGAATAGACCAAGCAAAGGAAAGAATCTCAGGGCTAGAAGACTGCCTTTCTGAAATAAGACAGGTAGACAAGAGTAGAGAGAAAAGAATGAAAAGGAAGAATCTCAGAGAAATATGGGATCATGTAAAGATACCAAATAAATCTATGACTCATTGGTGTACCTGAAAGAGATGGGGAGAATATATTGGAAAATATATTTTAGGATATCATCCAGAAGAATTTCCCCAACCTACCTAGAGAGGGCAACGTTCAAATTCAGGAAATGCAAAGAACCCCAGTAAGATACTTTAAAAGAAGATCATCCCCAAGACACAAAATCATCAGATTCTACAAGGTTGAAGTGAAAGAAAAATGTTAAAGGCAGCAAGAGAGAAAAACCAGGTCATCTACAAAGGGGAGCCATCAGACTAACAGAAGACCTTTCAGCGGAAACCCTACAAGCCAGAAGAGATTGGGAGCCACTATTCAAGATTCTTAAAGAAAAGAAATTCCAGGCTAGAATTTCATATCTGGGCAAACTAAGCTTCATAAGCAAAAGAGATATAAGATCTTTTTCAGACAAGCAAATGCTGAGGGAATTTGTTACCACCAGACCTGCCTTACAAGAGCTCTGGAATAAAGCACTAGATAGGGAAAGGAAAGATCATTACCAGTCATTACAAAAACATACTGAAGTACACAGACTGCTGACACTATAAAACAACCACATAAACAAGTCTGCAAAGTAACGAGCTAATATCATGATGACAGGGTCGAATCCACATATATCCATACTAACCTTACATGTCAATGGGTTAAATGCCTCAATTAAAAGACACAGGGTGGTAAACTGGATAAAGTACCAAGACCCATTTGTATGCTGTCTTCAAAAAACCCATCTCACATACAGTGACAAACATGGGCTCAAAATAAAGGGGTGGAAAAGAATCTACCAAGCAAATATAAAACAGAAAAAAACACAGGGGTTGCAATTCTAGTTTCTGACAAAACAGATTTTAAATCAACAAAGATCAGAAAAGACAAAGACATTACATAATCATAGAGGGTTCCATTCAACAAGAAAATCTACCTGCCCTAAATATGTATGTACCCAACACAGGAGCACCCAGGTTTGTAAAGCATGCTCTTTCTCAGAGACCTTCCAAGGGACTTAGAATCCCACACAATAATAATGGGGACTTCAACAATCCACTGACAATATGAGATACATTACTGAGACAGAAAATTAATAAAGATATCCAGTACCAGAACTCAGCACTGGATCAAATGGACCTGATAGCTCCACATAAAACAATAGAATATACATTTTTCTCAAGGCCACATGGCAAATACTCTAAAATCAGACACACAATTGAAAGTAAAACACTCCTCAGCAAAGCAAAAGAAATGAAATCATAACAAAAAGTCTCTCATACCACAGTGTAATCAAATTAGAAATTAAGGCTAAGAAATTCACTCAAAATGATATAATTACATGAAATAGAATAACCTACTCCTAAGTGAATCCTGGGTAAAATTAACGTTTCGAGAAATTATTTGAAACTAATGAGAAAAAAGATGCAACATACCAGAATCTTTGGGATACAGCTAGGGCAGTGATAAGAGAGAAATTGATAACACTAAATGACCACATCAAAAAGTTAGAAAGATCTCAAGTTAACAATCTAACATCACAACTAAAATAACTAGGGAACCATGAGCAAACAAATTACAAACTAGCAGAAGACAACAAATAACCAAAATCAGAGCTGAACTGAAGGAGACTGAGAAATGAAATACTATTCAAGAGATCAATGAATCAAGGAGATGGTTTTCTGGAAAAAATTAATACAATAAATAGCCTGCTGGCTAGACTAATAAAGAAGAAAAGAAGAGTCACATAAACAGAACCAGTAACAATAAGGGTGATATTACTACTTAACCCACAGAAACACAATCATCAGAGAATATTATAGACACTTCTATGCATATTAACCAGAAAACCTAAAAGAAATTGATAAATTCCTGGACAAATACATGCTCCCAAGACAGACGTCAGGAAGAACTGGTATCCCTGAACATACCAATGATGAGCTCTGAAATTTAGGAAGTAATAAACAGCCTACCAACCAAAAAAGGAAAAAAACCTGGGAAAAGCCTGGGACCAGATGCATTCACAGATGAATTCTACTAGATGTACAAAGAAGAGCTGGTACCATTCCTACTGAAACTATTCCTGAAAAAATGAGGAGGAGGGACTCCTCCCTAACTCATTCTATGAGGCCATCATCATCCTGATACCAAAATCTGGCAGAGATTTAACAACAACACAAAAAACTTCAGGCCAATATCCTTGATGAGTATCAATGCAAAAATCCTCAACAAATACTGGCAAACCGAATCCAGTAGCACATCAACAAGCTTATCCACCATGATCAAGTAGGCTTCATCTCTGGGATGCAAGGTTGGTTCAACATACACAAATCAATAAATGTGACTCATCACATAAACAGAACTAAAGACAAAAACCACGTGATTATCTCAATAGATGCAGAAAAGGCCTTCAATAAAATTCAACATTGCTCCATGCTAAAAACTCTCAATAAACTATGTATTGAAGGAACATGCCTCAAGATAATAAGAGCCATATATGACAAACCCACAGCCAACATCATACTAAATGGATAAAAGCTGAAAGCATTCCCTTTGAAAACAGCCAAGAAAAGGATACCCTTTCTCACCATTCCTATTCAACATAGTATTGGAAGTCCTGACCCAGGCAATCAGGCAAGATTTGAAAGAAATAAAAGGCATCCAAATAGGGAGAGAGGAAGTCGAACTACTGCTGTTTGCAGACAACCTGATCCTATCTCTAGAAAACCGTATAGTCTCTGCCCAAATGCCTCTTAAATTGATAAAGAAGAACTTCAGCAAAGTCTCAGGATACATAATCAATATGCAAAAATCACTAGTATTCCTATACACCAACAAAGTCAAGCCTTGAGCCAAATCAGGAATTAACTCTCATTCACAATTGCCACAAAAAGAATAAAATACCTAGGAATACATCTAACTAGGGTAGTGAAAGATCTCTACTAGGAGAACAACAAAACACTGCTCAGATAAATCAGAGATGACACACACGAAAAATAGAGAAACATACCACGCTTATGGATAGAAAGAATCAGTATCATTAAAATGATAATACTGCCCAAAGCAATTTATAGATTCAATGCTATTACTATTAAACTACCACTGAGATTACTCACAGAACAAGAAAAAAACTATTTTAATATTCACATGGAACCAAAAAAGGGCCCAAATAGCCAAGGCAATCCTAAGCACAAAGAACAAAGCTGGAGGCATCACACTACCTGACTTCAAACTATACTACAGGGTTACAGTAACCAAAACAGCATGATCCTAGTACAAAAACAGACACATAAACCAATGGAACAGAGTAGAGAACCCAGACATAATGCTGCACACCTACAACTATCTGATCTTCAACAAACCTGCCAAAAACAATGGGAAAGGATTCCCTATTGAATAAGTGGTGCTGGGATAACTGATTAGCCTTATAAAGAAGATTGAAACTGGACTCCTTCCTTACATCATATACAAAAATTAACTGAAGTGGGATTAAAAACATAAAATGTAAAACCCAACACTACAAAAACCCTGAAAGACAACTTAGGCAATGCCATTCAGACCACAGACACAGGCTAAGATTTCATGACAAAAACACCAAAGGCAACTGCAACTAAAACAAAAATTAACAAGTGGGATCTAATTAAACTAAAGAGCTTCTGCACAGCAAAAGTAACTATCAACAGACTAAACAACCTACAGAATGGGAGAAAATTTCTGCAAACTATGCATCTGACAAAGGTTTAATATCCAGAATCTATAAGGAACTTAAACAAATTTACAAGAATAAAAACTAATAACTCCATTAAAAAGTGGGCAAATGACATGAGCACTTTTCAAAAGAAGACATACATGTGGCTAACAATTACATGAAAATAAAACCTCAACATCGCTGATGAGTAGATAAATGTCAATCAAAACCGAATGAGATATCATCTCACACCATTCAGAATGGCTCTTAAAGAGTCAAAAAATAACAGACACTGACAAGGTTGTGGAGAAAAAGGAACACTTACATGATATCACTGGGAACATAAATTAGTTCAACCATTGTGGAAGACAGTGTGGCAATTCCTCAAAGAGCTAAAAAACAGAACAACTATTCAGCTTAGCAATCCAATTACTGGGTATATACCCAAAGGGATATAAATCATTCTATTAAAAAAACACATGTTCACTGCAGCACGATTCACAGTTGCAAAGACATTGAATCAACCTAAACGCCCATCAGTGATAGACTGGATAAAGAAAATGTGGTACACATACACCATGGAATACTATGCAGCCTTAAAAATGAATGAGATCATAGCCTTCGCAGGGACATGAATGGAGCTAAAGGCCATTATCCTTAGCAAATTAACACAGAAACAGAAAACCAAATGCCACATGTTCTCACTTTTAAGTGGGAGCTAAACGCTGAGATCACATGGACACATGGGGGAGAACAACACACACTGGGCCCTGTTCATGGGGGTTAGGGGCAGTGACAGCACCAGGAAGAATAGCTAATGGATGCTAGGCTTAATACGTGCAGTGGTATAAATAAATGTAGTAGTATTTAATTCAAAATTTTTCAGTTATATGATATAATAAATTCCTATTTTTTGAAGGGTGAGTGGGTTTAAGCTGGTTTAAACTAGGTTCCTATGATTTGCAAATTAGTTTTTTTTTAAAAAGATGTGGAAAGATTGAGGAGGAGAGAGAGAAAAGAAGGAAAAGAAAACAGAAAGAAGAGGAAAAGAGAAAAAAGGAAAAAATGAAAAAAGAAATTTTTAAAAATACAGTACTGAAATACATCATGATTGAATACAAGCATTAATATCATGAAGTAAGTTCTGCTCAAATTAATGTATATCTGCAGTGCAATTCTAAAATAACGTCTCAATACTATAACTAAGGAGAGGCAGAAAGTGTGTAAGAAAAATAAATGATATTTTGAAGATAATAGGACCATGATTAAAATTATGTTTACATAATAAACCAATTAAAAAGAGGCCTGTGAAACAGAACCAAAAATTGATAGACAGTTTAATGAAATAGAATGGGGACACCCAGAAATACACCATTTTAGCTAGAATAATTATGGCAATTAAAAGCAGTCAAAGGTGATGGATTTTTAAATAAAAAATGTTAGGATAATTATTTGATTCTAGTTATATTAAAGCAGTCCATGTAAAAGTAAAATTATACAAACTAGAAGAAGGATACAGTTAATATATATATGATCTCAGATTGAAGAATAATTTTTCAGCATAAAAACAAAGAAACCATGAAGCCAATAGGTTTCACAGCACATACATTTAAAACATCTGTACATAAAGAAACACTATAAACTAGACAAAAGACAAAAAATGAACTATGGAAGTGTTTTCAATATAAGGTAGGAAAGGAACTAATACAGATATACAAAACTGTAAATGAGAAAAAAGAAAAAGAATACTATAGTTGAACACCAGGTGAGGGATATAAACCGACATTTTCTAAAAATGTTCAGAGAGGTCATAAATGTATTAACATATGCTTAGTCTCCTTAAAAAAATCACTAAATTTTAATTAAAGTAAAATTACCATATCATTTTTACCTTTATACTCATTGACTACTAACATCAATGTATATTGCAACATTTCAATACAGAATATTTAGGATTCAATTAAATCCATGGAAATTAGAGACTGGAAAAATAAATTATCATGTATTTCTAAGATGAGGACTATACAGCATTTAAGAAATTATGAAGATGGATTAGAGACTTAAATGTTAGACCTAATACCATAAAAATCCTAGAGGAAAACCTAGGTAGTACCATTCAGGACATAGGCATGGGCAAAGACTTCATGTCTAAAACACCAAAAGCAATGGCAGCAAAAGCCAAAATTGACAAATGGGATCTCATTAAACTAAAGAGCTTCTGCACAGCAAAAGAAACTACCATCAGAGTGAACAGGCAACCTACAGAATGGGAGAAAATTTTTGCAATCTACTCATCTGACAAAGGGCTAATATCCAGAACCTACAAAGAACTCAAACAAATTTACAAGAAAAAAACAACCCCATCAAAAAGTGGGCAAAGGATATGAACAGACATTTCTCAAAAGAAGACATTCATACAGCCAACAGACACATGAAAAAATGCTCATCATCACTGGCCATCAGAGAAATGCAAATCAAAACCACAATGAGATACCATCTCACACCAGTTAGAATGGCGATCATTAAAAAGTCAGGAAACAACAGGTGCTGGAGAGGATGTGGAGAAATAGGAACACTTTTACACTGTTGGTGGGATTGTAAACTAGTTCAACCATTATGGAAAACAGTATGGCGATTCCTCAAGGATCTAGAACTAGATGTACCATATGGCCCAGCCATCCCATTACTGGGTATATACCCAAAGGATTATAAATTATGCTGCTATAAAGACACATGCACACGTATGTTTATTGCGGCACTATTCACAATAGCAAAGACTTGGAACCAACCCAAATGTCCATCAGTGACAGATTGGATTAAGAAAATGTGGCACATATACACCATGGAATACTATGCAGCCATAAAAAAGGATGAGTTTGTGTCCTTTGTAGGGACATGGATGCAGCTGGAAACCATCATTCTTAGCAAACTATCACAAGAACAGAAAACCAAATACCACATGTTCTCACTCATAGGTGGGAACTGAACAATGAGATCACTTGGACTCAGGAAGGGGAACATCACACACCGGGGCCTATCATGGGGAGGGGGGAGGGGGGAGGGATTGCACTGGGAGTTATACCTGATGTAAATGACGAGTTGATGGGTGCTGACGAGTTGATGGGTGCAGCACACCAACATGGCACAAGTATACATATGTAACAAACCTGCACGTTATGCACATGTACCCTAGAACTTAAAGTATAATAATAATAAAAAAAAAAGAAATTATGTTTCTGAAAACTAAAGATAACATCAGAAAACATGTATTATGTAAAATGAAATACAATAAGAAGATAATGAAAACCATACACACTAACCACATGAATATCTATTTCTATATATACAGCCCATATTTATATAATATTTCATCCGTGATATAGCATATATATAATACACTGTAAACACATGCATATATTTGTACACACACCCCCCACACACACACACATATTTATTGGGTAAGATATTAACCAACACAAATGTAGTTTGCAGTGATGCTGATTAAATTGTGTTCTCTATCTGTATTTCTCTGCGTGATTTCTATTGTCTCTATTTTAATATTTTTTAGTTTTCTATATCTAAAATATTCATTTCTTAGTTTTTTAATGAGAGAAAATAGATTTAATAGACTTCAGTTAATTAAAAATAAAAATTGCCAAAATGAATGGTATCAGCAAAAAACTGAATATATCTAAAACAGAAAGATTAGTATTAATTTTTGTACCTGTTTGAAAAATTAACAAATTGAGGATCTGAGAAATAGACTAAGTAACTCTATTGTGATTCAAAATTCACTAGCAGGTACATAATATAGTACTTTATTTCCAAAGATGTAGGAAGATAATGACTCTAGCAGTAACCTCAACAGAGAGGTAAGCTGAGAAGTAATACTGAAAATCTTGTTAGGTTTCAAATTATAGAAGCAGCAAAAATGTTAAAAATGCCAAAGACACATGGGGAAGTTATAAATAGTAATTGTAGGTTGTCCAGCATTCTCTCTGAAACATATTTCCATTACAGTTACAATGCCTGTGAAATTGAGAGCAAGGAGATTAAAACAGACAGTCCAGAGGCAGGCATAGTGCCTTGCACGTGAACAGCTGACTCAAGTACCTCTAGCCTCTCTCAAAAATCTCTTGTGACTCTGAGCAAGTTATTTACCTCTCATCTCTGAGCCTCAGTTTTCTCATGTTTAAATGGAAGGAGTTGAAAGAAATGATCTCCTGTTACTGCAACATTCTTTGATTTCAAGTGCTTTTTCATGCTGGGCAAGCTGCTGAGACAAGTTTGTCTTGCAATTTTCAGTGTTTTCATTATTGATTTTATGGTGTATAAAGAATTTAGTTTGTAATCAAAATGAACAAAAAAACCACTAGTTTTGCTGACTCAAGTCAAGAACAGAGAGCCTTAAAACTTAGTCATAAAAAGCTACAATCCCTATACATCTTAGAAAGATTTAACCCTTTTTTTCTGATAATCTAAACCCCCATTCTCATCCCAAAAATCCTACATGAAAACCTCCTTCCTTCTCTTTCCTCATTTCTGGAAAAACATGGATTTGTGAACAACAACAATATTAATCATATGATAATAGTTTATATTTAGCTATCACTTCATGGCAAGTCCAGTGTTGTTTTATATTTCCTATTCTTTTCTTCATTTTATATATGAAGAAAGTGAAGTTAAAAGAGATTAAATGATCTCAGGCACACAACTAGAAGCCACAGGACATTTCTGGGTGACAACTGAAAAGCATGAGCACTATATTTTTGGCACAAGTTATTATGTAAACATTTGAGTAACATAAATAAGACCCTATCAGAAGTTCACTAGCTCTCTGTTTATTCATCTGTAATAAGAAAGAAGACCCTTTTGGGCCAGCAGAATTCCAAGCACGAAACAATTGACCCACTTGATGCTACAAAGACAGTGGCTTCTATGGCCACAGAGCCAGTTAAGACACAACACTGTAGGTAAAACGTTAAAATCCCTGAACGCTAGTGGCAGAAGGCAAAATAAAAGGCAAATATATCATTAATTATGTAGTCATGAACCAATCAAAAACACACATTTAAAAAGAATGCAAAATTATAGTTAGATAGGAGAAATAAGTTCTAGTGTTCTACATCATGTAGAATGACTATAGTTAACAATTATATATAGTTTCAAACAGCTAGGAGGATGCTGAGTGTTCCCAGCACAAAGAAATAACTGTGTGAGATATCAATACACTAATTACTTGGATATGATCTCTATGCATTATATCTATCAAAATATTACTATGTACTCTAGAAATAATAGGCACAACTATGTTGATTAATTTTTAATGAAAAAACAAGATATTCAGTCAGCAACTCATGTATGCAAATGTTAGGAAAGCTGTTGAAAATGAATCGGACTACACAAGCAAAATAAAGTAGGGTGTCTAACAAGTCTTTATACCAGGAATTCTCAAGAATGATTTTAAAAATGGATGTAAAAAAAAAATGACTGGGAACAGCAGAATTTTCAGAATGTAATTTCCTGGGGCCATCCCCAGAAATTCTGATTTGGTAGATATATTGGCACTCTTTAAGTGGGTAACCCAGAGAATTCTCATATGGTAGTTCATGAACCACACATGGAGAAGTCTTATATCTGGAAATTATCTAAAAGAATTAAAGAGAAAATGAACACGGAAGAAAACACAGTGGATTATTCTAACCTAATTAATATTGCTTTCTACGTGACCAAATCAACATTCATATTACCTTCTTCGAGCTTCACGATAGAGTGAGATAGTATTACAGGTATTAACTGCATTTAGAAATGAGGAAACAGGTTCATAGAGGTTAAGTGACTTGGCACAAGATAACATGCCACCAGGACATGAAACTGGGTCTTTTAGTTCCAAATTTCATGTTCTTTCACATGATCCTTGTTTAAAGAGATTGTGGTACAATAAATTAAAATTCCTTGAGGGCATCTGATTTTAGTAAGTCAAGAAAAATTAATCACAGATCATACCAGAAAAATACTGACACAATTTAGAGAAAAATAATGATTTTGTTGAGGCAGTCAGCTCAGGATCCCATGGGTTCTAGAAAGATTACTGCCCTACAAACAGGCTTCTAAGGTTCTATAACTTCCTTATAGAAGGTGGTCTGCGTACCCATGGGCATCACGTGAGAGCTTAGTAGAATTGCTAATCTTGGGCTTCACCTCCAGCCTATGGATAAGAATTTGCATTTTTACCACATACTCCAAGTTGTGTGACTTTACAAAAATAACTCCATTTTATTGTGCATTTCACTTTCCTCGACTGTGAAATGAGAAACCTGAATTAATCTGTCTTTAACATCTCTTTCAAAGCACACAGGAGTGGGAAACTATGTCCTGTGGTCAGGTCTGGTTGACAAGCTAAGAATGTGTTTTACATGTTTAAATGGTTGGGAGAAAATCAAAATTATAATATTTGGTGACATGAAAGTTACAACAAATTCAAATGTGAGTGTCCATAAATAAAGTTGTATTAGCACACATGCACATTTACTTGTTTATGCATTATCTACTGCTGCTTTCTTGCTTTGGTGACAAAGCTGAGTAGATGCAAAAGAGACTGTATGGCCCACAAAACCTAAAATATTTACTATCTGGTCATTTACAAAAATATTTCCTGGCCAGCTCAGTGGCTCACGCCTATAATCCCAGCACTTTGGGAGGCTGAGACGGGCAGATCACTTGAGACCAAGAGTTGGAGACCAGCCTGGGTAATATAGTGAAATGCTGTCTCTCCAAAAATTACAAAATTAGCAGGCGTGGTGGTGTGTGCCTGTAGCCCTAGCTACCCTGGAGGCTGAAGCCAGAGGATTGCTTGAAACTAGGAGGTCGAGGCTGTAGTGAGCCATGACCTTCACACTATACTCCAGCCTGGGTGACAGAATGAGACCCTGTCCAAAGAAAAAAAGAATTTCTGACCCTTGCAATATAATAATAGCAACAACAAAAATTTCAATGTAAATAGTTACAATAAGTTGGCAATTGTACTAAGAATAAATATGCATATATGCATATAATTTGAATATGTAGATACACAAATGTACTGTATATTTGTATAAAGTTTTTTGACCTATCTCTCCCCTCCCGTTTTATTCTACTTACAATTTTTAAAAACACCTGACTAATTTGCTTTTCAGAATATCATTTCTTTATTAAAGGCAGATGTAATCAATGATTTTCATGTTGAGAAACATGAAACATGCCCTCCTGGAGGTATATATCAGAATCTCTAGTGGAGAAGAAAGGAGCATGTGTAATAAATAAAACACAATTGTATGAAATAAACTACTGAAAATCAACAAAATTTTTTAATGAAGTAGAGATTCAAGGAAAATGAGAGAAAGCATAGAGTCTACATGGGGTAAAAATGAATTTGAGGATCAGTAAACTTTTTAAATCACTTATTTTCTATTTACTACTGTTAATATCTAAAAGTTCTACTATTGTATTTTAATCACCATTATAGAAGAATTAGCAGACAGAAACATACAAAGCAATTACGTTTGAATTTTCCCAACTGAAAATGTAGGCAACTGACTAAATACTAATCAAAACAATAATATCAGAAAGTCTGCCAAATAACTTTTTAATGTAAACTATGATATTAAAATGTTTATAACTGCATTAAAAATGACACATAAGATTGGGGCCTAGACTTCAAATTTCTCTGGCTTTCAACTTAAGATGCCACTATTATACATTATAATAACATAAAATCCCTATCAAGAAACTTCAGAGTAATAATATAAATTATAAACTGCATATCAGTATTATTTAGATTCTATATTTAAATATAAAATTCAAATAGTTCCAGAATTTATGGTTATCTCAAATAGCCAATTAAAAACATAAGAAATAACGTTAATTTCTAGTTAATTTTTAAAGTTATTCAAGTATGCATTAACAAATTTCAAATAAATTTAAAACATAAAGGAAATAATCTGCTCTCATAAAACCCCTATGGAAAACTATTCATCTTCAATTTTAAATTTGTCACTGTTATTACCATAAAGCAGAACAAATTATCAAGTTGAACAAGTAATTCTACTTTATCATAAAGTAGAAAACGAGTCTTAATATTGATAAACTTTATTACTATACACCAATAAACCAGAATAAAGTTCTACCTTATTACCATAAAACAGCTTTGTTTTTTGTCATACTGAATGAGAGCAAAAGTTGTAGTATATGTTTATTTTGTTTTGCAATCAATAATTTATCCAAGTAAGAATTTTCTTCAAAAGTAGAGCTAGTGAAACAAATAAAATTGAAACAAGATATTTAAGGCATAATTTTGAATACCGAATTAATTTCTCCATTACCGAATTTTTTTTCTCTTGAGTATTTCTATTTAGTCTCTAGTTACATCTTTTTTTAAAAAAAAGGTTTTCTAGTTACTAATTATCTGGCAAGTAAATAAAATGCAAAATGTCAACTTATTAAACAAACACATGCACACACACACAGAAGTTTTCTTGATAGTAATGTTTGTTATAATTAGTACCAATAATCATAGCATATTTTTATCCCATTATATCATAACATTCTATATCCCAGAATATAGACCACACTATTTTATATGCAATTTTTAAAGATAAATCAAATTATTAATATCTTACCAGACTTTACCCAGCACATCAAACAAAGAAAAATGTATACTCTCATTTGGAATCTGAGAAAAGCAAAAGCAGCACTCAATTCACCAAAAAGGAAATTCCGTAACTCACTGAGGTTTCTTTTTGGTAGGATCGTCACAGGCTGGCAGGTTCTACTGTAAAAGTTCACTGATTTTTGCTCCTCCCTCTTGGTTGAAAAGGTGAGGTAGTTTGTTTTCTCCCATTTTAGCTTGTGGTTGTGGGAAGGATTTTTAAGACACAGGCTCTGTAATAAGTCACAAACAAACCTTCAGCTACACAAGTTGAATTTAAGGGAATGATAAATCTAATTACATCTTTCTGTATCCTTTTAACCTCAGGATTTCAGAAGCGGTCAGGAAAAATATGCAAATGTGATGTTAGAAAATGCTAGAAATGGAAAGAGTCAGAAAAAGTTGTGGTTTATATTCACTTTGATTACAAACTAAGATATCTTTATATACCATAAATCAGTAATGAAATCCATATCCACCAAGCTCTGTCAAGTATAAAATATGAGCTTTTCATATTTATGTTATTTTACATCCCCAAAGCAGAGGCTATTTTAAAATTCAAAATTCTGGCTCATCACTTGAGGCTAAAAGGTGAAAATTATATTAAAAAAAGTCTTTAATATGATGACCATTTTAAAATTAGCGTGCATTTTCTTTTTACATGTTTACATAATTATCTTTTTTTCTTACCAGCAGTGGACTTTTAGTAAGCAAGAAAAATTGGGAGTTGTTCTAAGTACGTAAATTACAAGTTTAAAAATTAAATTCATTTTTCAAAAATTCAAGTTTCTCTAAAGCTCCAAAAGCACAGTAAGAACAGGAGTGTTTTTTATATGTTATAAATCTGCATAAACTAATCTGAGGTCTGGGGAAGTATTTGAGAAAATTCACAAACAAAATGAGGTATTAGTTTAAAAATAATCACGAAAATTTAACTGCTGAGGAAATTCCATCATTATTTTGAACCGTTTGATCTCTGGGTGTTTTACACGAGATTTCCATTTTTAAAACAATACCACCACTACAATTTGTTTGGAGACCAAAACTAATCTAGGTCCTTCCACAGCGCTTAGCTGTAAGAGTTGCACCTCTCTAACAAAGATGTAAATAAGCCACATCATTTCAGAATATGGGAAGAAAGATAATGTGTCGTACCTCCTACAACAAATTTTTCCTAACAAGCTTTACTTAATAAATTAAAATACAAATCTTTCCTCCGTCACTTATAATTTCCTTTTTTCTTTGTGCTTTCGACGCAGCACTATGAGTCTTGCACATTTACTTTCATCTTTACAATTCTAAAGAGTTCATACTGAAAAATACTGGCATATCAGGCAGTATAATACAGAGTTTCAAAATTTAAAATTATGCGTCTTCATTATCATGTATTTTACATACTGCTAATATGAGAAAGATGAGGTTATTAATGTTTATTGCCTTAAACAGGAAAATATTGGGGGATGACAAAGTTACAAAATTCCAATAGTTTAGTAAGACATAATCTATTTAAGCACTTGTTTAGTCCTCCTTGGATATAAAAAATGATTGTAAGTAGCTTACATACACACTCACAATAAACATTAACTCAAAGGGGATGTTCATGATGATGATGTGATGATGACGATGAAGATTTAAAATTTATTGAGTCCTATGCACCAGGCGTTCTTCAAGCACTTTACAAGTAAGTTAATTAGTGTTTATTGAGATGGAAAATCACTGTTTATCACAATATATTTTGTCACAACCTTTTATTAATTTGTCAGTGTGTCAAAATGTTTAACAGTCTTACCCTTTGATTCAGCAATTAAGCATCAAAGATACTTCCTACAGAAATCCAAGACACTTTCCTACAGACACATCCAAGGTCCTTATATGTGGCAAATGGCCCACATGTGCACAAATATATGAGCAAAGACGTTCATCTCACCCTTCCAATAACAGTCAAAAAATGAAAGCAATATAAAATCTAACAATGAGAGATTAGTCTAATTAGATATCTACTATGGATTAAAACTAATGATACAGATAGATCAGTATTTATTGGTGTAAAAGGCCTCATTACAGTTTTAGAGGGCAGAGGGCAAGCTGAAAAACAGTATTATATAGCGTGGTTTATTTTCCTAAAGTGTGATATATATTTCAAAGTCTGGAAGGTTTTCCTCTGAAATAGTTATCTCTGCATGATAAATCTGTCAGTATTTTTACTTTATTTCCTTAAATTTTAAAAATATTTATTTACAATAAACATCTAATACATGTAAAACAATTTAAAAACTGTATTTACTTGACAAAAAGATGGTTAGGAAAAAATCAGAATAAAGACAAAATAAGGGTTTAAAAAAGTGAAGACAAAAATGAGTTCAATTTAAAAAAGCATCCAATAAAATCCCTTAATAGTAATTGGCCAACTTCCTTCCCTCCCTCCCTCCCTCCCTCCCTCCCTCCCTTCCATTTCAGTTGTTCATTCATTTGTTCATTCAGTTGTTCCATTTCAGTTGTTCATTCATTTATGCTTTTATTAAGTACCTATTGATTTCCAGGCACAGACTTTGTTGTTGGGGATACAAAGTAAAGACGTTCATTTATTTAATCTTAATTATTTCAACAGCTATTTATTATACACCCACAGGTGTATCAGAGATTGTCCTAGGTACTGAGAAATATTTATACTAGCTCCTGGTGAGAAGGACATGACAGAAGTGTACCTAGGGAACTATGGAACCACACAAGTGGAGTTGCCAGCTAATTTGGAAGGCAGAGTTCAGAGAAGCATTGCAGGACATGTTGCCTGGGCTTAACTACAAGAGAGAGTAAGAGTTGACTGGGCAAGGCCGGGCACGGTGGCTCACGCCTGTAATCCCAGCACTTTGGGAGGCCAAGGCAGGTAGATAACCTGAGGTCAGGAGTTTGAGACCAGTCTGGCCAACATGGTGAAACCCTGTCTCCACTAAAAATACAAAAATTAGCCGGACATGGTGGCACACACCTGTCTGTAATTACAGCTACTTGGAGGCTGAGGCAGGAGAATCACTTGAACCTGGGAGGCAGAGGTTGCAGTGAGCTGAGATTGCGGCATTGCACTCCAGCCTGAGCGACAAGAGCAAAACTCCATCTCAAAATAAAAGAAAAAAAAAAAAAAAGAGTTGGCTGGGCAAAAGAAGATAAAGAAGCTCTAATTATACATATATAGACATACAGAGGTATACATGTACATATACATATATTTTCATTTATTATATGTTCATTCAGTTAGGGACATCAGACATCCTGATATAAATGAAGAAAGGCTAGCTCTTTATAGAGTGTTACATGTATTTAACCCATTAAAACCTGATATATGACTAACGGTCCAGTAAATACTGAAAGTGAAGTGAATTATTTTTAACCTACTAGATTTATTACCATGCATGCATTCAATATGAGTTAAGAAACACAGTATGCTTACATTAGAAAAATGATATATTGAGATCATATTCTGAGAAAATTGCTAACTACAGGAGCTGACTTTCAGAGTTCATAATATTAACTAAGTACTCTAGAATTATAAGCACTATAAATTTATGTACAGCTAGAAGAGGATATTAGAACACCAAAATTATGCACATTTGTAGACAAATAAGGATGCAAATTTCAATAGAACAATATAATATGAACATTAATTACAAGTGTAGTTAAAGGTTCGTAGCATACACACTCATATGCATGCAGTGGTTTAAAGTGAAACCTGAAGATACAGCTCCCATATAAGAAATGTCTGAGGTGAATTTAAGGAAGAAATCTGTTGGTTTGATAAGATTTATGAAGCAAATGAATACTAATAAATCGAGAGGTCTACACATAACAGAGACTTGCAAGTATCCATTTATTTGATCAACATATATTTATTTGCCTACAATATGAGTGTTTCCTTAACTCCTTCTTACTGTACCACAACTATACTGATGATAAGCAAAGAAAAAGGAAAAAAAAATGGAGACAGGACTTATATCAGTTGAAGGTAACTACCGAAGTCACTAGCATTTATATTATATTTGTGAGGGTAGAAAGGCTGTCTTTCCCACAATATAAGCTTTAGGAGGTCAGATTTTTATATTTACCTTTGTTTTCCATGAATTAAGCATTCAGAAAATACCTATTAAATGAAGTAACTATATTTAGTCCAATCCATTCCTTAAGAAACAGAATCCGAATTCCAAAGAGAAATCACTTGTTCAAAGTAATAAAACTATGTAATGTCAGAGATCAATTAGAAATTAGGATTTCCTAAAATGTGTACCTTTTCATTAGAAAAGATGATTTTTGTTGGTCCATCGACCAGATAAAAGCATGCTTCCTCAATTCAAAATGAAATTTTATCACGATGCGAAACTAAAGGTCAAATAATGTTTTGATTACCTATATGATATTCATGGGATGATCTCAAGGTCCTATGTAGACGTATGGTAGCTTCAGAAAGGAAACCAAGTTAACAGTTGGCAGTTGATTTATCAAAGTACTGAGATTCTAAGGTTTCTCTCTCCTTTCTTGTAATTTTATTGTTCTTAAGACTTTTATTAAAAACAAAATTATCCCCAAGAAAGAACTAAGCCTCTAGCCTGGTACACCATATACAAAGTATAGCCCTGAAACAAAGCACAGCCCCAGCTGCCATCCTTTTTTTTTTTTTTTTTTTTTTTTTTGAGACAGAGTCTCGCTCTGTCGCCCAGGCTGGAGTGCAGTGGCGCGATCTCGGCTCACTGCAAGCTCCGCCTCCCCGGTTCACGCCATTCTCCTGCCTCAGCCTCCCGAGTAGCTGGGACTACAGGCGCCCACAACCGCGCCCGGCTAATTTTTTTTGTATTTTTAGTAGAGACGGGGTTTCACCATGGTCTCGATCTCCTGACCTTGTGATCCGCCCGCCTCGGCCTCCCAAAGTGCTGGGATTACAGGCGTGAGCCACCGCGCCCGGCTCAGCTGCCATCCTTAAAAACTGGCTTAGACACAAAACTTGCTCAGTCTCACCAGTATATCCCTTGGTATTCGCTTTTTCAAGTTCCTTTTGGAGTCCACTTAAAACCTCTGTGACCAGTTTCAAAAACTCATCTAGGGAGCACTTTCTAGGAAAATAAACTTTAATTCTAGTTTTCTGTTGTATCCACATCCATGCAAACATCGATTCTTTCAAAAATTATTTATAATTTAATATCTTCGTGATTTGTTCCTTTATTCTTCGGACACAAAGAAATGAATCTCCCTGCATTCGCCTGGGAGCTTCTGCAATGAAGTTATTACAATTTAAATAATCTCTACAGTCATTGTATTTAAAATGTTGACTGAATAAATCCAAAATCAATTAATGTGCCAGAAAAAAAGGAAGCCACCCCAGGAGCTAAAGGGTAAGGCCCTTTCTGCATTCATCTTTCTTACTCTCACCCACTCTCCCACCAACCAGCCCTACGGCAGGCGAGGGAGCCGTGCGGTGGGCGGTTCCCCACGTCCGCTGGGGGCGTGGCCCTGAGACCTCGCCTCGCCCCGGCGCGCGCTCCCGGCGCCGGCCGCGCCCCCTCACCCAGGCGGAGCCGTAAAGCCGGAGAAGGGGCGGGGTCTCAGCTCCTACTTCATTCTACGGCCGAGACCGGAGGATGTTCCCTGCTCAGGAGGAGGCCGACAGGACCGTGTTTGTGGGGAATTTAGAGGCCCGAGTTCGGGAAGAGATTCTGTACGAGCTGTTCCTTCAGGTACCGTCCTCCGGGAAGGGGCGGCGGAGGGGCGGAGCCCGTCGGGCCGGAAGCATAGAGCGCACCTGGACCACCCGGAGCCCGGCCCCCTTCCGCCCCATCCTGAGCAGGGGTTTTAATTTGGTTTCGCTTTGGCGCACCTGTCTCCAGGCGAGCGGCTGGGGAGTGAAGTGATGGAGCGTTCCGCCGTCCCCATTCCCGCTGCAGAGTCCTGGGGGTGGGCAGGGACGGGGTTCCCTCAACCCCGGTTTCTGATTAAGGGCTTTCAAGAGGCTGCTTGGGCCTCGGGTGTGCTCAGGCAGAACCGAAAACCGCCTGGTCACTGTTCGTCTAGTAGTAAGCACGCTGACATCCCGCAAAAGGAGAGAGGTCGCTTTTATAATGTTTCCTTTTACACCTTGCTTCTTCCTTCAAGTCCTTTTATGCGGAGAGTATTTTTATTCCAGCATGAGAAGTGAGATTTGAGATGATTTGCAGCCAACTTACCGTGACTGTGATCAGTTGGTTCCCTGGCCAAGGCCCTTTCATTTATGCCAAGAGGACCTTCAGAAACTTTGAGATCTCGTACCTCTAGGATTAAGCCTGCTGTGTCCTGTATACACGCTCACTTACCGTATTGTCCTATACAGCTAGGTCTCACTTGCCAGAAAGATACCGTCATTCAGCCATTCCGCTAACCGTGTAATGATCGGGAATTACCAAATACTAAGGAGGGTGCTGGGAATACAAATTGAAGAGACACCCTTTCATCTTCCTAAAAGGGAGAACTTAAAATTACAGATAAAAAGTGAAGGGGACATAGATAGAAAAGTGGTTCCGAGTGCGAGTTCTGAGGTCAGCAGTGTGACTTTGAGCCTGTCAATGAATTCCTCAGTGCCTCAGTTTCCTTATATGTCAAAAGAGAGTAATAGGATCTGCAGTATAATGTGGCTGTCGGAATAGATGGCCTAATGGTAAAATGGCTACAGCTGATAGCCATTTTAACTCATTTATGAGTGATATATTCATTTATCACTCATTATATATTCATTTATCACTCATATACTCATTATGATAGCCATAATAACTCACTGTTTGCTACCGCTACTACTGCTAGTGGTACTGCTGTTATTAGTGATAAGACTAACATCAAGAGAAATCAATAGTTACTTCCTCCTATCAGAATAAGGGAAGGTTCCGAGGGAGTCGTTTGCAGAACTAAATTTTCAGGATTGAATGGGTCATACGGGTTATTTGGTTGTGAAAGGACTTACTTTTGTCTCTAAACAACTAAAGCAACCCTCTTTTGATTATAGATACAATTTGGTAGAGAGGGTTCTTTCCAGAAATACAGTTTCCTTTCCTGGACGTAAATTTTTTTTTTATTATTTGAAAACTATTTTTGATTTTAAGACTTTCAGGTTCATCCTTTTAATTCATCTTTGTAAATGTGTCTCCTTTTTTATCAGCTCTAATCCATGTCAGTTTTTTCATTCAGTATCATTTAAAACTTACTATATTAAGTTAAAAAAAAAAAAACCAAAAACCGAAAGAAATATAAAGTAAACTTAGAGTTGTTTTTCTCCAGAAGACTTCTTTCACTCTGAGCCTCAAAAAAAAGGAAAGTGGAAGACTAGGGTGGGATTGCATTATCCAATAACCATTATTTTTAGTTAATCAGGACTCGATCAATATCAGTTGTGTGGATCCACAAGACTATATATTATCTTCTCACTTTTTATAATTTCCTTCTTCCACCTAAGCAAAATGTAAATTTTATTTAATAGATCAGGTAAGAAGCATAAGTTCTTATTTTTGTCTAGATATTGAAAGGAATTGCCAAAGTGGAATTTCTTTTCCACTTTAGGCTTCCAACACCCAGCAAAACTTGACAGCTATCACACTATGTATTTCATTGTGGTTTAAAAAATACTATAAGATAATGTGATTGTTGCTATAAGTCTTCATGTTGAATTTTATCTTTAAAAATGCTTTGGATTATCTAAATTTATGTCAAAATTCAAATCATGTAAGCATATTCTGTCCCATACTGATTACATCTATTTAATATCAGTATAAAAATCACCAATTTTATTAGTTTTGTTTATATTACAGTATATTTATCCTTTTACTGTTTTCTTTCCAATTTCTGATTGGAAATGAGAAAATCAGATTTATTATCATTGCACTTTTAATACTAGAGTTGAGATTTGGAGAAAACATAATTCAGTTTCAAATATGTTGAGATTGAAGTACAAAAACATAGATGTCTCCAGGAGATGTCTCCATGAAAGAGACATAGCGGGAAAAGTAGATTTGTTGATGAGGTGGTCCTTAAAGCCAGATGGGAAGGGAAGCTAATCCCTGGGAGAGCACAGAGAATGAAAGGAAAAGACTAAATCTTAACACACAGAATTATTTTAAATATGATCATTAATATTTTTCTTGAGAGTAAAAGCAATTTTTTAATGTATGCAACTCTACAGAGAAAAATAATCAGTCATTAAAGTCTGAACCATTCAGCATTAAATCAGTTTTTGTATTTGTAAGTGCCTCCTCCCGTCATTATCATGGCTGTGATGTAATTTTTTGTTAGTTGTAATTAACAATTTTCTATGATATTTGGCTCTGTGTTTTTAAATCTTCATTGCATATTATAGGTTTTTCTGTCAATATAATCTGAATATTTATAGTTTATATTTTATTCCATTTTAATAACACACCATGAAATAATATCTCCAGTTGTTAGATTTAGAGTCTCTAATTTCTCACACTTACAAATAATGCAATATACTTAAAAGTCTTAAACATATTTAAACATTTTTCCTTTGGAAATTTACCAAATGGAGTTTCCAAATCAAAATGCGTAATAAATTTATTTATTCTTGTAAAGATATGTAATCTTCATGACAGAAAATTTAAACTATGATATAACATTGCCAGCTTTTTTGAGGATAACTCAACCAAAATTGAATTTCTCATTTCAGTTAATTTTTGAATTCAACACTGTGAATATATGTGGAGACAAAGTAGTATTTTAATCTTAGATTTATGTGTTTTCTAAATTGGTTTATTAAGCCTCACAGAAGGATAGTCTACCATTTCTTTTACAGTTTGAAACTAATACCTAGAATTTCCTGTTCTTAACACCATGCATGTTTCCCCAGTGAGCCAGAAAATACAAAGAAAGTGTGAGGAAGTGTAATATTTATTATTAGAAAGATACATTATCAGCAGAGCCACATAAAGATATTGCTAACACATTTCTTTAGTCTAAAGTTGAATTATTTGAGTATGAAAAAAATCTTTGGATTTATGAGAAAATAATTTTTAAGTTTCTTATAGGCGGGGCCACTAACCAAAGTGACTATATGCAAAGACAGAGAAGGAAAGCCGAAGTCTTTTGGATTTGTCTGCTTTAAACACCCAGAATCGGTGTCTTATGCCATAGCTTTGCTGAATGGAATTCGTTTATATGGAAGACCAATTAATGTGCAGTATCGATTTGGTAGGTCCTGTCACTGATTAATCTTCAGAGTGTTTTGTGGTTGGTACTATTCTCAGAGGTGTAAGCAATTTGTTTCCTATATAGTGGAAGACCAAAAAATAAAAATAAAAAATAAAAGTACCATCTGGTCACTGTTAAATTTTCTCAGAACACATGTCTAATTCATAATGTTATATAGTTAATTAGTCTTGACAAACCTATAGCATCTTTTCTAAAAATAAAATGTAAGATACTCATTTTAGTATCAGCCAGCATATAGCTATGATGGTTACTATTGGCCCTTATAAATTGATCAAATCTAAATGAACTGGGGTCACACAACTGTAGCATTTATATAGCAAGAGTATTTACTAATCTTGTCACTGCTAATGTATGGTATTGAATCCGTACTCTTTGGAAGATAGAGAGAGGGCATTAGTCCATCTGGGGAAACCTTTCTATACATGTTGCCCAGGATTTTAAGCCCCTGTAAGAGCAAAGTGGCGAAAGGCAACTGTAGAGTTACCCTTCCTAGTGGTGGAAAAAACTTCCTGACATGAATGACTTCAGCACCTTCTCCTGCACACATGTCAGGAACAGATCATTCGTGATTTAGCTGCCCAGAGAATGTTATAACATTACTCCAGCCCTTTCATGTTTCAGGAGACTAACAGAGGCCATCTGTTAATTCTTGCAATATGTATGCTGCCTCCTCTAAGTGGTTCAGGCTTACTGATCTATCACTTGTTGGTTTTTAAATTCCTCTTGCTATACTAAAAGCAAACAAATAGTAATAACAAAAACAATGCTTTCTTGCAAAGCGAAAGTGCATCTTTTTGCATTTTTTTTCTTTTTTTCTTCCTTTCTTTCTTTCTTTCTTTCTTTTTTTTTTAATACATGGTTGCATCATGCTCTCTGGTACTTTCTGGTTAACTTACACAGCCTGGTATTAGGTTGGTGCAAAAGTAAGTGAGGCTTTGCCATTACTTTTTAATGTCTGTAGAATAGGCCAGGGTATATTATGTTCTGTCACATCATGTATAAGGTTGAATTGGCTTTTGTCCATGAGGGTTAAACTCCTACCTTGTACACTGGAAGCAAATAACATTTGTTTATTTGCCATTTTTAGTTTACAGGTGTCTAGAACAAACCATCATGTATCTTACAAAGTCCAATGTCAGTGTCATTCTTATTTACAGTCATTGATTTAGACAAAGCTTGATTTTAATTCATTGATACATAGTACTATAAACAATCTGTAAATATGATTTGAGAGGTCAGATATGCATATATCTTCTCTGAGTATAGAATTTTTAAATCACTACTATGTCCTAAAATATTTTGAGTCATTTTATGGTTTAATATTAGAACTCAAAAAAAAGAAAAATGCACCGTGAAGTAACCTGTTACTCTGTTTCTTTTAAAGGGAGTTCTCACTCTTCTGAACCAGCTAACCAAAGTTTTGAGAGCTGTGTTAAGATAAATTCATACAGCTACAGGTAATTTTAAAAATATTCCTCATTAAAGGTGAAGCAAATATGTTCTTATGCTAAGAGGAGTTTTTATATATTTTGGGCTATTGTAAAACCTTACTTTTTAGGCATAGGATAAAATTAAGGAATATTTGTTTTTCTGAGCCCATGAAAAGTGATAGAAAATATTTTCATTTAAAGTTCAGTCTTAATATTTTCAGTAGTAGGGGATAGAGACTTATATTTGTAGTTTTTTTAAAATAGTTTTCCACATGCTTTTCATAGCTGTTAAATCATTTAGACATACAAGGTTTCATCATGGATCATAGAGATACTGTTATTTATGCTTCACATTTGAGTAAATGGAGTTGCAAAAGTTAACCAGTTCTTAAGGTTACAGGATGATAAAGTCCTAGCTTTGAAACTAAGCCTTCTGGCATTAAGCCATTCAATTAATTATTTTACTCTTTGAAATAACGTCTCTGTGTTAATTTTCAAACTCTTCTAGAATTTTGTATAGCCTGAGTTATTGATGCAATCGTAGCCTCCACGTACACTATCTGGCAAGCTATCCCAGAGGTCATGAAACTGAAAGGCTCCCACACTAAATGAAAATGTTCAAATTACACTTTTTTTTT
Source organism: Macaca nemestrina (assembly GCF_043159975.1). Lineage (NCBI taxonomy): Eukaryota > Metazoa > Chordata > Mammalia > Primates > Cercopithecidae > Macaca > Macaca nemestrina. Next base: position 156,928,901 of record NC_092128.1, read on the forward strand.
ACATCCATTCTAAAAGCAATGAAAAGCAAGAAGAAAGATATTGGATAACTTAGCACACTTAGGAAAAGGTGCAAGCAGGCAGAAGGACCAACTAGCTGAGTTGTGGTTACACTAATAAACACATGCCCTGTTTCTCTCTGCTGTATCAGCCTCCCCTTCCTGACTGCAGTACTTCTGCAGCCTCTCTAAGTGGTTCAGGCTTTTTCATGTATCACTTGTTGGTTTTTAAATTTCTCTTGCTATGCTAAAAACAAATACGAATAACAAAAACAATGCATTCTTGCAAAGGGAAAGTGCTTCTCTTTGCATTCTCTTTGCATTTCTTCTTCTTTTTTTAATGTTTGGCTTCATCATGCTCTCTGGTACTGTCCGGTTAACTTACACGGGCTGATAGAATAGGTCAGGGTATATTATGTTCTGATACATCATATAGATGTATGATGTAGACATCTATATCTATATATAGAGGAGAGGAATAGATATACTCTATTCAGAGTAGAGATATAGATCTACATACCTCTATATAGATATTATATATAGAGAGAGAAGTATTGCTCTACTAGCTTGTTTACAGTCTATGATAGACATTAGACATGTATATCGTCCATACTGCTTTTTTTCTTGTCTTCTTTGGCAGAAGTGAATATTCTCAAGTAAACTAACAATAGCTGACCCTTTTATCCCTTTGTGTTATATCAACCCTCTGAACATAGGAGAGTGGCCCCTCGGGACTGTCAAATATGCAGGGTTACCTTTCAGAGCAGTATTGCACCCCAGATAAAACAGTGTGCTCCTTGTCTTCATTCACCCCAACTTTTCTACATCAGTGAAATCAGAAGTTAGGAAAGGAGGTGGTGAAATTGGATTGCCTAAATTTGCATGTTGGCTCTGCCACTTTATTAACGTCAGTTAACAGTTTATTAACAGTCCGTTAACACTGTTAATAAAGTAGCAGAGGCAAGATGCAAATTCAGACAAGAACTGGATATGTTATTTTACCACTCTGTTCCCCATCTGTAAAATGAGGATAAAACTTTAAAAGGTTACTGTGAGAATTGAATTTTATAATTAACACAAGGTGCTTAAAAGACTGAGCATACAACGTTCCGCAAATGTTGGCATAAAGGGGGATGTATTACTTTGGTGGGGGAAGCACTATATAGACTCGTGTGTCGAGCCACGTATATAATGTAAGAGCTTCTTTCTTCTACTAGTACCAAGTGGGAAAAGAGATCTCGTCTTCCTCGGGAGTTAGAAAGGAACAAGCTATTGGTAAGATTTAGACGGAAGAGAAAAGACTAGATGGGCACTAGAATGTAGCAGGAAAACTCTGATATTTTCTAGTTATGTTTGGTACACTCACCCTAAGTCATCACAACTTCTAGAGTAGACAACCTGAGTTATGTGTATATATTGGATATGACATTTCATTAATAATACTTTATTCTTCTAATATTTCTGATATTATAAAGAAAGGATAAAAAAATGGGTTATCATGTCCCCAAAGTGATTTACAGAGAAAAATGGTGCTTTTTTAACAGTCTTTGCTCTTCCTTGGAAATGGATTTTTATACTTCTTGTTGTTTCTTGTACCTTCTGCTTTTATGAATATTTCCTGTATTCGTTTGCTAGGGCTGCTGTAACAAAGTATGACAGAGTACTTGAGCAATAGCTGTTCATTGTCTCATAGTTCTGAAGGCTAGACATCCAAGATAAAGGTGTCAGCAGCATTGTTTCCTTATGAGAGCTATCAGAAATCATCTGTGTCATGCCTCTCCCTCAGCTTCTGGCGGTTTGATGTCAGTCGTTGGTGTTTTTCAGCTTGTAGAAGCATTGCCAAGAGATCACCTTTATCTTCACATGGCATTCTTCCTGTGGGCATCTGTACTGTAGTTTGAATGTGGCCCTCAAAAGTTCATATGTTGAAATTTTGGTCCCCAGTGCCGCAGTGTGGAGACGGGGGACCTTTGGGAGGTGACTGGGTCATGAAGGCTCTGCCCTCATGTATATTTTAATTCATTCATGGATTATTGGATTAATTGGTTATTGAGGAAATGGGTTTGTTATCACAAGTAGATCTGTCGTAAAAGCCAGTTTGGCCATCTCTCGTGAGCTCCTCCTGCCTGTGAGGACTTCTGCCATATTATGACATAGTATAGCTTACCGGAAGCTAACCATAGCCACCTTCACCAGAAGCTACCTGATCTTGGACTCTGCAGCCTGAAGAACCACGAGCCGAAATAAACCTCTTTTCTTCATAACAAACAGAGTACCTGTTTGTTATATGATACCAGTTTGTTATAACAAACAGGTATTGTGTTGTAACAACAGAAAATGGACTAAAACAGTCTGTCTTCAAATTTCCCTTTTTTATCAGGATACCACTCATACTGGATTAGGGACCCATCCTGTTCCAATATGACCTCATCTTAACTAACGATACCTGCAATGACCCTTTTTCCAAATAAGGTAACATTCTGAAATACTGGGGTTTAGGACTTAAATTTTGGGGAGACATGTCAGCCCATCAGACTTCCAAATTTACATGCGGTTCCCCTATGCAGACAACTTTGCATCCCCTGAGGAAAGACAGTGGTTTTATCTGCAGCTGTTTTCATCATGGTGCTAATATCACCACTTCTGCTACTGAGTCATATCTTCCCCACTCGGTAACCTCACTCTACCTTTCATCTTGTTCCTTGCCGTCACTTTCCCCACATGCGTTCTGGTCTTCCTGAGCACTCTCTCCTTAACAGGCTGTTATATTTTTCTCTTTCTGTTACTGAAAAATCTTTCATCCTTCACATCCTTTCTTCCCATTCTTGCCTCAAACTCATTGTTATATAGAAGCTGCTCTTTTTGAAGGTTATCGGGTACCTTCTGACCAGCAATTCAGAGGACCCAGTGCTTATCCAGTTTACTCTCCTGTAACAACAGACACCTAATTCTTTTCTTAATGGAGTTTTTGCTTCTGCTGCCTTTCTGTAGTAGTGCTCTCACCACTTGTAAATGGGGTTCTGCCTAGCCATCTGACTGCTTCCTGTCATTCTCCTTGACTCATCTTTGTCTCCACCTTCCTGTGCTAATTTTAGCCTTCTTCATGGTACACTTCCTATCCTAAGAATTACTAATATTAGCATTAAAATTAACAAGTAGACTATTTAAGAGTAGCCATAGAATCTGGCTAGCATTTGTAACCTCTCCATAGAAGCACATATAACATTTATAAATGTATACATGAAACTTTGGTACAGTTTTTAAATTAGGTGTTTCATTAATTAACGTGTGGAAGACATCAGCAAATGTGTTCATGTTAGCATTAGCAGTCGGTTTAGGAAAGAGCATAATTTTTATAGTTAAACAGTAAAGGTATCTTTAAAAATAAATGACTGTAATCCCAGCACTTTGGGAGGCCAAGGCGGGCGGATCACAAGGTCAGGAGATCGAGACCACGGTGAAACCCCGTCTCTACTAAAAATACAAAAAATTAGCCGGGCGCGGTTGTGGGCGCCTGTAGTCCCAGCTACTCGGGAGGCTGAGGCAGGAGAATGGCGTGAACCCGGGAGGCGGAGCTTGCAGTGAGCCGAGATCGCGCCACTGCACTCCAGCCTGGGCTGGGCGACAGAGCGAGACTCCGTCTCAAAAAAAAAAAAATAAATAAATAAATAAATAAATGAGGGTGAGGGGAGGGAACTTAGAAGACAGGTCATTAGATGCAGCAAACCACCATGGCACACGTATACCTATGTAACAAACCTGTATGTTCTGCACATGTATCCCAGAACTTAAGGTAAAATTTTAAAAAATTAAGTTACATTTTAAAAAACTGATGAAAATTTCTGGCTTCTTAAATTTTTTTTATATCTGGAAAAGATTGAAGTGTACCCTTTGTAAATACTAACAACTTGCTTTGCTCTTTCAATATCTAAGTATTATTCATCTTTATATAAATAGAATACTGTCCAGCAATTTTCTATCGGAAAGCCAGATTTGACTCTAAGTATCAAGGCTTCAATATTTAGTAATTGATTTATTGCTGTGTCACTGTGTTATCAGTAATAATAACTGATTATTTGTGTATGTGTTTAAGGTAATTAATTACTCTTTAACTGAATGCTGTCCGATAAGCTTGCCTTCTCTATCTTTGTAATTATGAAGAACTTACATTTTTCTTAAGAGAAAATGACATTTGTAAGAGGAATTTTAAGATTTTATTACTTCTTCTTTCATGTCCTCAAAGGAATGAAGAAATGGTGGTGGGCAGATCTTCCTTTCCCATGCAGTGTTTACCAATTCATAATACTTCTTTACCTCAAGAATATTTTCCCTTTCAGAAGATGGTAAGCTTAATATGCATTTTATTCAGTGTATAATATGATACAAACTATGAAGAACATGAAGACTGTTTGTAACATACGGTGCCCAAATCTAAACTGGGATGAAGGCACAAGATGTCCCAGCACTGTCCTCCAGTGCTGTCCTGCCCTAACACCATCATCCTAAATTTCACTTCTAACGCCTTAGCAAATGGCCACGGTGTCAACAGAAAAGGGGTGGATGGCAGTGACGACACACTGCAGTCCAAGTGAAATTTGAGTAGAGAGTTCTAATGTAAATGACTATTTTAAAAGGCGTTTGCAGTGGCTGGACGTGGTAGTTCACACCAGTAATCACAGCACTTTGGGAGGCCAGGGCAGGATCAGTTGAGGTCAAGAGGTCAAGACCAGCCTGGCCAACACAGTGAAACCCTCTCCATCATAAAAATAGAAAAAAGTAACCAGGTAGGGTGGTGCACACCTGTAACCCCAGCTACTCGGGAGGCTCAGACATGATTGCTTGAACCTAGAAGGTGGAGGTTGCAGTGAGCCAAGATTGTGCTCCAGCCTGGCCAATAGAGCAAGACTCTGTCTCAAAAAAAAGAGAGAGAGAGAAAAAAAAAGATGTTTGCAGAATTGAATAATTTCAATAATTTCACTTAGTGAAGTATTTTTATATAATGTCATCAGTCCCAAATAGATTGCTTTTGGACATGGATTTTGAAAGTAAATTTCTCTTTTTAATTAAAGACAAAACTATATGAAGGTTCTCAATTGGTCAAGTAAACTAAATTATTTCCAGAGACTACCAAAAATTGGTTTTGACCCAGAAATCTTAATTATGGACTTCATTGTGAAAGGGGAACTTATTTTTTTCAATTCCTCATAAATAAGAAATTGAAGTCCAGGGTTGTTAATCAACAGTCCCAAGATTTTCAGCTTGTTAGTGACAGGTGTAGGACTAACCCAGGTCTTCTGACTCACATACTGTTATTTTTTGCAAATACCCAACGTATACAGGAGGTTGAGATTTGTTAAATATCCATCTTCAATTTTTAAACGGAAAAAAATTTTCCTGTAAAATGATACTTTTAAACTTCTGGTAAAAAACAAAAACAAAAACAAAAACAAAAAAACAAAAAAAAAAACAACCTTTTCTTAATTATGGTAAAACATTAGTAAGCAATCAGTTCTCATCTGAAACTCTAAATATCTTCATCTGAGCATTTTTTATCTTTTGGTAGAGATGGGGTAGGAGGGAGACCCAAGTTCATGGTATCTCTATTAATCTTTAATCTGCTTTGAATAGTTAGAAATTTGAGTTAAGAGCTTGTTTGTTTTTAAAGGAAGTATCTCTCTGTCTAAACAATAAATAACTATGCTGTACAATATGGGGGCAGTTAGCCACATGTGCACCTAGGAAGCTCAGTTTTAAAATTTTATTTAATTTTAATTAATTTAAATTAAAATTTAAAACCGCTACTTGGTTCAGTTTTCAGAAAACTTTTAGGTATATTTGAAACAACTTGGGCATGTGAGTATATTTTTTTCAACTCTAAATTTGATGTAATCTAAATTCAGATCAGGTATTTTCAAGAAAAATTTAGCATTCAGATTGCGATATGCTGTAAGTATAAAATATGCCTCATATTTTGAAGACTTCATGTGAAGAAACAGTGAAATATCTCATTAAGTTTATGTTATTTACATATTAAAATTATATCATTTAAATTGATATATTGGGATAATAAAATACATTGTTTAATTTCACCTGTTTCTTTTTACTTTTGTATTGCAGTTATTAGATTTAAAACTACATGAGGGCTGGGCACAGTGGCTCACGCCTGTGATCCCAGCACTTTAGGAGGCCGAGGTGGGTGGATCACCTGAGGTCGGGAGATCAAGACCAGCCTGACCAATATGGTGAAATGCTGTCTCCACTAAAAATACAAAAATTAGCTGGGTGTGGTGGTGTGCGCCTGTAGTCCCAGCTTCTTGGGAGACTGAGATAGAAGAATTGCTTGAACTCAGGAGGTGGAGGTTGCAGTGAGCCAAGATTACGCCACTGCACTCTAGCCTGGGCAACAAAGTGAGACCCTGTCTCAAAACAAACAAACAAACAAACAAAATACTATTTCCATTGGATAGCACTAATCTGTATTGTAGTGAGCTATACACAACCTCAACTCTTTATATTGGCCCTTTAATGAAACACCTACCTTTCTACTATGAGAGATCACTGTCTTTCTTATACCAAAACACAGTTTAGTTTATTCATGGCTATTGTATAATACATGTAAACTGTTAACTTTTTTCCTTAACCTTTTGGATTTGCTTTGGTAGATGAATGTCTTTTGTTTTCACAGCAGTGGCATGCGTATAATCCAGTGCTGCAGCTTCCTTACTATGAGATGACAGCTCCACTTCCTAATAGTGCATCCGTGTCTTCCTCACTGAATCATGTTCCAGATCTTGAGGCTGGACCCAGCTCATATAAATGGACTCACCAACAACCAGGTGACTCTGACCTTTATCAGATGACAGCTCCACTTCCTAGTAGTGCATCCGTGTCTTCCTCACTGAATCATGTTCCCGATCTTGAGGCTGGACCCACCTCATATAAATGGACACACCAACAACCAAGTGACTCTGACTTTTATCAGATGAATAAACGAAAGAGGCAAAAGCAAACAAGTGATAGTGATAGTAGCACAGACAACAACAGAGGCAATGAATGTAGCCAAAAGTTCCGAAAGTCTAAGAAGAAGAAAAGATACTAGTATTTCCTACAAATGAAACTTACCTATACTGATCTTAGTTCTCTTATGAAAAAAATAAGATGTTTTTCCATCAAATAACCAATGTCATGGCTATCTTGTCTTTTGAAATATATAATAATAAGACTTATCTCTGGTTGCTGTTCAATTTTTGCCTTGAATGACAAAAGCTTTCTAAAAATAATGTAATGTACCACTTTTTGTATTTGTCATGATATTTTTGACCCATTGGAAATAAATAGACTATTGTCATTTTATTAGTACCAATGATGACATTTCACCAAACTGTTAATCAAAAGTCACTTATTGAACACATTGATAAAGCACCACGCTCCCTTTAATTATACCCTGTAACCAACACACAACTGCAAATAGGCTGGGATTCAATGTGGAGTGGTGGATTTCCTGAAAGAAAGTCGTGCAGATATTTAAGGATTGCATATTGTTCCTAATGAGGATGTAATAAGACATTAGTACCCCTTTCTTTTAGTATCTAAAGATGTTTCTGAGCCATACTCTTCTTCAGGCTTATTTTATAAAGCGAGGACATATGATAATGATACCAAAGGAAAGATAATTCTCATGAAACCAACTTTTGGATCATTCCCTTTTTATACAATTGTGTATTTATAGGGATACCTGCCTCTTCTCATGTATTAATTGTATGTCATTAAAATAAGTTGGCTATGTCAGTGTGTATTATTCACCTCTTTTGCTAGCAAGGTTTGAGATGATATATTAACATATATAAATCATGAAAATGAGCAAGTAAATAGAATAATATTTTATTAATGTATGATATGTAATACTTATTGTCTAAATCAAGTTTCCTATTTTTGGTTTATTTATTTTAAAAGAAAAATAAAATGTGTTGTTTATTTGAGCATTTTTGTTTATAGCTCATTACAAACTAGAGTGATGAAAATATGTATTTACTAAAGCTAATTGAAGGAGTCATGCAACTCAGTTGGGAATTAACCACCCAATTCAATAGTAAAAGCCATGCTTGGATGTTTCTTTTGCATGTTGCCTAGCATTTTACAGATATTTATTATTTAAAAAAAAAAAAAGATATGTTTTTAATGAAGGGAGTAACTGAATTTTAATCTTGGTTATAAATATATAATATAGTGATGTTTGAAACATAAATATTAGTCTATTTCTAGCTAATCAAAATGCAAAACAATTTTCCTTTTGTAGCTGATACGGTTTGGCTCTGTGTCCACACGCAAATCTGACCTTGACTTGTAATCCCCATTATTCCCTCATGTCAAGGGCAGGACCAGGTGGAGGTAATTGGATCATGGGGGCAGTTTCCCTCATGCTGTTCTTGAAATAATGAATGAGTGTCATGAGATCTCATGGTTTCATAAGCATCTGGCATTTCCCCTGCTGGCACTCCGTCCTGCTGCCTTGGGAAGAAGGTGCCTGCTTCTCCTTTGCCTTCTACCATTATTATAGGTTTCCTGAAGGCCTCCCCAGCAGTGCTGAATTGTGAGTCAATTAAACCTATTTCCTTTATTAGTTACCCAGTATCAGGTATTTATTTGTATCAAATACAGTTATTTGGTACTGGGAGTGGGACACTGCTATAAGGATACTGGAAAATGGGGAAGAGACTTTGGAACTGGGTAACAGGCAGTGGTTGGAACAGTTTGAAAGACTCAGAAAAATGACAGGAAAATGTGGGAAAGTTTGGAACTCCTTAGAGACTTGGAGGGCTCAGAAGACAGGAAGATGTGGGAAGACGTGAAACTTCATAGAGACTTGTGGCATAGCTTTTGACCACAATGCTGAGAGTGATATGGGCAATGAAGTCCAGGCTGAGGTGGTCTCAGGTGGAGATGAGGAACTTGTTGGAAACTGGAGTAAAGGTCACTCTTCCTGTGCTGTAGTAAAGAGACTGGTGATATTTTGTCCATGCTCTCTATAGATAGAGATCTGTGGAATTTTGAACTGAGAGAGATGAATTAAGAGTATTTGGTGAAAGAAATTTCTAAGCAGCAAAGCATTCTAAGAAGTGACTTGGGTGCTCTTAAAAGCATTCAGTTTTATGCATTCACAAAGATATTGTTTGGAATTGTTTAAAAGAGAAGCAGAGCATAAAAGTTTGGAACATTTGAACATTTGTGGCCTGAGGATGAGACAGAAAAGAAAAAAAAAAACATTTCTGAAGAGAAATTCAAGCCAACTGCAGAAATCTGCATAAGTAATGAGCCAAATGTTAATCACCATGACAATGGGAAAATGTCTCCAAGGGATGTCAGAGGTCTTCATGGCAGCCCCTCCCATCACAGGCCCAGACACCTAGGAGGAAAAAAATGGTTCCATGGGCCAGTTCCAGGGCCTTGCTGCTTTGCGCAGTCTCAGGACTTGGTGCCCTACATTCTAGCTGTGGCTAAAAGGGATCAACATACAGCTCAGGCCATCACTTCAGAGGCTGCAAGCCCCAAGCCCTGGCAGCTTCCATGTGGTGTTGAGCGTGTGGGTGCACAGAAGTCAAGAATTGAAGTGTGGGGACCTCCTCCTATATTTCAGAGGATGTATGGAAACACCTGGATGTCCAGGCAGAAGTTTACTGCAGGGTCAGAGCCCTAATGGACAACCTCTGCTAGGGCATTGCAGAAAGGAAATGTGGGGTTGGAGCCCCACAGGAGTCTTCACTGGGACACTGCCTAGTGGAGATATGAGAAGAGGGCTACTGTCCCTCAAACCCCAGAATGGTATGTCCACCGACAGCTGGTGCCATGCACCTGAAAAGCTGCAGACACTCAACACCAACCTGTGAAAGCAGCCAGGAAGGGGGCTGTATCCTGAAAAGTCACAGGGGCAGAGCTGCCCAAGGTCATGGGAGCCCACCTCTTGCATCAGCATGACTTGGATGTGAGACGTGGAGTCAAAGGAGATCATTTTGGAACTTTAAGGTTTAATGACTGCCCTATAGGATTTCAGACCTGCATGGGTCCTGTAGCCTCTTTATTTTGGCCAATCTCTCTCATTTGGAATGAATGTATTTACCCAATGCCTGTATCCTCATTGTATCTAGGAAGTAACTAAGTTGCTTTTGATTTTTACAGGCTCATAGGTGGAAGGGTCTTGCTTTGTCTCAGATGAGACTTTGGACTGGAACTTTGGGTTAATGCTGGAATGAGTTAAGACTTTGGGGGACTGTTGGAAGGGCATGGTTGTATTCTGAAATGTGAGGACATGAAATTTGTGAGGTCCAAGGGCAGAATGATATAGTTTGGGTCTGTGTCCCCATCCAAATCTCACGTTGAATTGTAATCTCCATTATCCGTACATATCAAGGACAGGACCAGGTGGAGGTAATTGGATCATGGGGATGGTTTCCCCCATGCTGTTCTCATGATAACGAATGAGTCTCAGGAGATCTGATGGTTTTGTAAGCATCTGGCATTTCCCTGCTGGTATTCACTCCATCGTGCTGCCTTGGGAAGAAGGTGCCTGCTTCTTCTTTGCCTTCCACCATCATCGTAAGTTTCCTGAGGCCTCCCCAGCAGGGCAGAACAGTGAGTCAATTAAACCTCTTTCTTTTATAAATTACCCAGTCTTAGGCATTTCTTCATAGCAGTGTAAGAACAGACTAATACAGTAGCTTTATCTATAATTCATGTTTTTGAAAATTTAGGTTGGAAAATACAAGATTTTTTCTTTTAAAATTCACATTTTTGCAACTTAGAATCATGCTAAAGGGAAAAATATGTTTCTGAGTAATTAGAAAATAATAAATCTTACACAACATATTAACTTCCCCTCAGCCTTTCCTTTAGTTCTTCTGAAGTTTACCTTAGCCCTAAATTATTTCACTGTGATTGGCATTTTAGGAAATATGTCTTAAGGAATGTCTTTAGCAGTTAAGGAAAACATATGTCTAAGAAAATTATTTTGAAATATTGTTACATGAACTAAAACGTTAGAACTGAAAAAAAATTCTTGTAACTCCTTCCAGCATAGGCAGGAGTATCTAGATATCAACTTTAACAACTCAACCAACTTGAACCAACCAGATGGCTAGGAGATTCACCTATTTAGCATGATGTCTTTTGTTGATAAAAATATATATAAAACTTCCGTTAAACTTTTAAACTACTACAATCCTATGAAATTTTAACTTACCAGTTTTCTCAATGCTACATAATTAAAAATCATTTAAATCTTCTGATTTTAATTCCTCAGTTTTGAAATCTATTTATTTTTAGTTACGTATAAATCCAATCTACTGCTGCTACTAGAAGTAGCTTGGAATTTGAGAATATACAAAATCAGACGTTTTGTATATTCTCATATTCACTAATTTATTTTTAAATGAGTTTCTGCAATGCATCAAGCAGTGGCAAAACAAGAGAAACATTAAAATTGGTCAAAAAGATATGTGTGCCAAACAATCCCTTGAAATTTGATGAAGTGACTAATCCTGAGTTATTGTTTCAAATGTGTACCTGTTTATACAAGGGTATCACCTTTGAAATCTCAGCATTAAACGAAATTTTTATAAGCAATTTGTTGTAGCATGATTATTATAAAATTCTGATATAACATTTCTTGTTACCTGTTTAGAGTTTAAAGAGAGAAAAAGAGTTCAGAATTATTACATTTTTATTAGCATTATCCAGGTGAAAAAACTTCTAACACTATGTTCACATCTTTTTCTCCATTGCCTTCTGAACATACCCACTTGGGTATCTCATTAGCACTGCAAATTCAACATTTTCCATTGCTAATTTTTCTCCCTAAATATTTACTTATTTACTCAGTTTTAGCCAATGTTTCAGTATTGACCATTTGTTCAAGTCTAGTGACCTTGCTTCAATGACCTTCAGAGAGCTGTTTCAGTCCTTCCTGGACCACTTACATGCTTCCAACAAAATGAAGCACTCTTGATGTTAGTCACTCAAATAAATGGAAATGGGCCCATTTACTGGGAATGTTAACAGAATAAAAAGATAGACGTGACACCAGTTGCTTCAGTCCATCTCCATGTACTTGCTTAAGGGCTGGGCATATTTCTCATGGTGGATATGGTTCAGGGCACATGTTTAAATGGCTGTTCTTGTAGGATGGTTTGGCTGTTGGATTCCTCATCTTCCCTCTCCTTAGGAAGGTAAGGTTACAGTAGTACTGTTGGCTCCTGGAATATAGATTCATAAAGAACTAATGGAGTATCATCTCCACTGCTCTTGTGTGTGGTCAAAGTTCAGATCTTTACAGTTTCCACATTCTATCTCTATTTCTATTCATCCTAGTAAAGCCAGTAACTTCAGACATAAGTCCGTCTCTCATTAATTTAATCCTCATTAAGAAAAGTCAACTAATAGCCCAGGCTTGATTTTGGGGAAAATGAGCACTAATATATAAATCTCTGCCTTATTTTACTTTACAGAACTCAAAAAGCTTTGTTTGTTTGTTTGTTTGTTTAACAAAGGATACTATTTGCTTCCACACCTCAAGCCCAGGTAAGTTCAGTGAGTACGGTTTTTCCAATTTGCCCTGACATTTATTGAGGTAGTTGGTGAAGATTCTATTTTGCCTGGTCAAAATGAGTTCTAAAAAGTCACAAAATGCCCCAGCTGTGGGCTAAGTTTATTTATTCACAATCAATCATTCCCAACCTACAAAAATTACCTCATGTACATGCAGAACCTACCATAGCAAGCAAAGGCAAGCAATCTCTTACCTGGTTCCTGGTAAAATTTTCTTTTGAGCTTCTAATACCATCTTCATACCAACAGGTTATATGCAGATTGACAAAAACACATACATACTTACATTGTAATTAGATAATATAACCAGTATATAAAGATGCAAATTAATGTACTCTCTGTGTTAAAAATTCGGAAAGATTGATCCCAAACCTTTATAACAAGTTTTACTGCAAGGAATCTGAATCTAACAATAGTTGGCTCAACTACTTTACCTTGTTTGGGAAACATAATCAAAACATTCTCTAAGTGAATAGTGTTGATCAGTCCAACACACTATTTGAATCCTAATACTGTTTTTGCTTCTATTTTCATATGAGAAGAGTAACATCCTGGATAGGAAAATAACCCTCACCCCAGCCACATACCCCAAGCTGACTACGTCTTCATTGACTTTATTCCAACCTCTGAGGTTAATCACAAGGAAAACAATGCAGACTCATTCTGCAATCAGAACTTGTCAATCAGAATCCTGAGTTATTCTAGTTAACTTCCCAAGTACATTTCAAGGAGGTCATTAGCTCCTCATTGTGACCTTGTTCAGTTTCTCTTTATTTCCTGCTTACAATATCCATTAAGCAAATCAATCAACAATGAATGAATGTAATTCTGAACACTAATTTTAGTGCTGAGGCTACATTACTGAAAACATATGGTCCCAACATTCGAGAAGCTACTGGTCTACTGGTATTGATGGAAAGATAGATGACATCAGGTTAATGCTATAACATAATATAGGTAAACATAGAGCACAATGAGAGTGCAAGACAAGCTTCATTACTTAAGAAAATAAGTCCAGGGCAGAAAAGAGGGAATCACCTGACTGTAAAGAATACAGGAAGTAATCTAGGAGTTCGACAGCTTTCTGTACACACTCTCGGCCTTTCTCATATCTTCAGTTCTGCACTTCATCTTTCCTTAGAAAGGTGGCATCAAGTTTTAAGCCTGTACAAGTAAAATGACTTGCCACTTGCTAGTTACCACTCTGTCACCTTGAGAATATAGGGGCTCGGGATATGGCAGTACGAGAAAAAAAAAAAAAAAAAAAGATAAAAATCACTGCTCTCATGGAACTTATGTTCTATCAGGAAGATAGAATAATCAAGATAAATAAAATATAAAGTTATATTTTAATAACATACCTGCTGAGGAAATAATGCAGGGAAAGGTTTAAGGATTAAAGAGCCAAAGCAGGAGAGAGAGTAAGCTGTATGGATAGCTGAGGGAAGAGCATTCCAAGCAGAATAAACAGCAGACGAAGGTCCATGGAGGAAGCATTCCTGGGAGAAAGTGAAGGAAGCCAATGTGGTGCAGGAAGTTGACTAAGGGACCTTAGAAGTTATTATATGGACTTTGACATATATTCTTAGTGAGGGTGCTTTGTGAATGGGAGTGGAGAGTTAGAGTGTGACAAGGATAGAAATATTGAGACCACTGAAGTTAGCCAGCCAAGAAAAGATAATTGCTTGGATCAAAAGGTAGAATAAATGGCGTCAACAATGATTCCAAGGTTTTTGGTCAGAGCAACTGGAAGAATGAAGTTACTTATTGATATGGAGGAAACAATGTAGGAGCAGATTTTGGAGAAAAATCAGGAGCAGAGTTTTGGACATGTTCATTCTAATTTGCATATTAGGCATCTAATAGGAGATAGGAGTTTGTATACACAAGTCTGGAATTCAGGGGAGAGGCCTAGGTTGAAGATATAGGCATTAGAATTATTTTCATATTCATGGTAGTTAAAACCTAGAGACTGGATGAAATTGCCTAAGACATGAGTGAAGAGAGAAAGGAAATGAGTCCAAGGATTGCCCTGGGTCTTACCAGTCAGTATTTGTACCTCAAGGAGATGAGGAACAGCCAGCAAGGTATAATGACAAACAGAATGCGATGTCTGTGAAACCAAATGAAAAAATGTTTTAAGGAGGAAGAAACGGTGAGTTGTGTCATATTCTATTGACAAGTCAGGTGGGGTAAGGACGCAAAATTGATCATTGGCCAGGTGCAGTGTCTCATGCCTATAATCCCAGAACTTTGGGAAGCTGAGGTGGGTGGGTCACTTCAGCTCAGGAGTTCAAGGCCAGCCTGGCCAGCATGGTGAAACTCTCTCTCTACCAAAAAATATAGAAATTATCTGGGCGTGCTGGGTCTTGCCTGTATTCTCAGCTACTTGGGAGGCTGAGGTAGGAGAATCACTTCAACCCAGGAGATGGATGTTGCAGTGAGCCGAGATTGTGTCACTGCACTCCAGCCTGGGCAACAGAGTGAAAATCAGTCTCAAAAAAAAAAAAAAAAAAAGAGAATTGACCATTAAATTTAGCCATGATCCTTGATCTAAGACATTTTGAATGTCTTGATTCTGACAACAGCATGATTGGAGTTATTTAAGTGAGAATAGAAGTAAATAAGGGGAAGACTGCGAAAAGGAGGTAACTTACTCAAATGTCTTGTTGTGAAGTGGTGCAGAGAAGTAGTACCATAACTCAAACAGGATAAATGATCAAGAAAGATTTTTGGTAGGTTTGTTTAATCAAAGAGCTAAAGAAGTTCTAATATCTTGTGGTTTATTTTTTCATTCCCTGTGATTTTATAGTTTTTAAAAAATTCTTTATATTTGTTGTAATTGGATTTTTGGAGGAAGAGGAGTTGAAACTGTCTGGTTTTCATATGTCATGTTTAAAAAGAAGTTCTGTGTACTTATTCACTTGTTTTTAAAATCCTTTTTATTAAGGTCTTAAGAAAATTAACTGTTTGTTCTTTGTGTATGTTTCACAAAATTTTCCAGTTTGCTTTTTGTTTTCTTTCAAGAACAGAAGAGTTTAATTTTCATACAATGAATATGTAGTGAAACATCAGTGTTTTTTATGGTTTCTGGGTTTTTATAATTATGCTTGGAAAACTCTTCTATAATCAAAAATTAAGGCAAAATATCAATTATGTTTTCTTTTATAATTTTATTACTTTTAATATTAAATATAAATATTGGATCATGGACTATTGCATTAGGATATAAAGAAGTAAAATCTTTAGATTTCAAAAAGTACAACTTCAGCAATTTTGAATTTGTTTTTCTTTTGTTTGTTTTCCCGGATGCCTGCTTGAAGGCTTATTACACCAAAATAAGTAATTATATTCTGATTTTAGGTAATCCTGCAGAGGATGCAGTCTTGGCGAAAGAAGTGAATATTCCAACTGACTTAATTTATTCCCACCTCAGCCATTGGAACGGGAGTTTGAAGCAGAAAGTAAGTTGAAGTAAAGAAGGTTTTACCTTAGCTGAGTTCATAGAATGAGATGCCAGCCTTCTACATAGTATACATACCGCACTCAGTAAGGGGTTCCAGTAAAGCAGATTCCGTTTCCACCTGAGGTAACAAAGTAAGTTTTATGCAGGTGGTCACATTAAACTTGAATGTAGACAAATTAGTGGTATTTTGAAACATCCGGAGTGAGGAGATTATTTAAATGACCAGTTTAGAGGCAGAAAAATAAAAGGCATAACACAAACATGGAAAATAATATTGGGGGAATTCAAGGAATTTAAGTAAGATATGGTTAAAGACATTTTGAAATGTGAAAGCCAACTAAATAAAATTTAAGTAAGAAAAATCTGGCCGGGCACGGTGGCTCATGCCTGTAATCCCAGCACTTTGGGAGGCCGAGACGGGCGGATCACGAGGTCAGGAGATCGAGACCATCCTGGCTAACACGGTGAAACCCTGTCTCTACTAAAAAATACAAAAAAACTAGCCGGTGTGGTGGCGGCACCCGTAGTCCCAGCTACTCGGGAGGCTGAGGCAGGAGAATGGCGTGAACCCAGGAGGCAGAGCTTGCAGTGAGCCGAGATCGCACCACTGCACTTCAGCCTGGGCGACAGAGCAAGACTCTGTCTCAAAAAAAAAAAAAAAAAAAGAAAAATCTGAAGAAATATGACATACTTTAAAGTAATATAAGAAATTTGGCTGCTATCATTACTTTTTTTTAACAGATGAGTGAGTCTCTAAGGAAAATAAACTGTCAGCTTTTTGCAAGGAGCAAGACTTTCTGAAAATAACCCAGGTATCTGCTCTTGACAAAGAAATAGCTGAAATGAGGATTTTCTCCCACTTCTACTAGCCAGGAAAGTAAAATCCAAGCCCGATTTCCAATGGAACAAGAGGCTTCCACAGTTCTACCCACAAGAAGTGGGGACTGAAACTTCCCATGTGCCCAGGGTCTTCACGTTCAAGGCAGTAGTGGCCTCTGCAATGGCACACAAACCCACAAGCACACAGCTTCAGCAAGCTTCTCTGAGGGAATAAATGGAGAATGGGAAACTGTGCCTTATCTTGTCTTGCTCTAAACTTCTCCAGTGAAGTCTATTCTTTAACCCATCTGTAGGATGGTAAGAAGTTTATGCTGGGTCCTGTTGTAAGACAAGTGGTGATTCCAAAGGGACCCATCTTACAGGACATCTGATTATAAGAAACAAGTGTTTGAAACCATGGACACAAAAAATTAATGGATCTCTTTTTCAAACTGTGGATCTGTGGAGCTATAATTTGTTTTTCTTAATGAAGATGCAAATCAGAACAGCCATTTGCTGCAATTTCCAGCTTTCAAATAAATGCATACAAGTAAAACCTGATTAAAATAAATATCGCATTCAGAAAATAACAATATAAGAAGCTCCAAAAGATTGGCCTGTGAATTTTACATGAAAATGGAAGAGGGGAAGTTACAGGCCATTACTTTGATGAAAATCTCAGACCTGTTTTTCCAGCAAACTGGGTCCACCTCCACCTTCTACCCAGAGAATATCCAGCCACCTACACACTAGCTTCTTCCCCCTCACCAAGTCCATCCAAGTAGAACTTAGCCAGTCATTCTGATCCACTGTACCCTAGGAGTAATTGAGAACCACATGAAAAAAATGTATGCAGGATACCATAGTGTACTTTTCTGAAGAACATTAAAGATGAATTCACTGAACTGTGTCAAAGAACTAAATTTTCAGGCAATAGTATAAAAATAATATTAACCAAGTTTTCTTTGCTTACTGCTGAGTAATTGAGTAACATTTATTACTAGATTTTGGGAGTAGGAAAGTGAATGAATGAGGGACTAAGCTGTAAGAGGTTAATAATCACAGTAACTACTATTTATTCAGGCTATTGCATTCCAAATATTAGCCTTGAGAATAACACCGTAGAGATGAGGAAATTGCAGTTCAATTGCCCAAAACACACATCTTTTTTCATCAAAGAAAAACTAGAATACAAATCTTGTGGAACTCGTTCCAGCGCCCTTAATATTTATTACCACATTGGCGGTACTAAAGATTTACCTGCAGGGTCTACAATAACTGGAAAGTGATTTCAAATGAAAATTTGCTTAGCAGAAATGATGATTAGCCCTTGCTAGAACTGATTTCATTGTCACTAGTCTCCTAGATATAATCCTGGGCCTACTAGACTAAGGATGAAGCTCTATGTAAATATTCTGCCTTAGCTTAGTGTAAATATCAGATCTATTAAACTTACTTCAGGAAAATGAAATGGAGGCTTTCCTACAATATTCTGTGCAAGAGAACCATTTTATGATAAAACTGCATTTTTATTCTTTGACCACCTAAATTATCCTACTTTAGCTCTTTATTTCCCCAAGTTTCAATAATATTCACTATTTAGAAAATGTGTTTTCTTGATATAATATGCACTATTTAGAAAATATAGACACAGGAAATTTTTTTACAAAACGAATGAAGTGAGTGTGTGCCTAGGAAAAGAAGTACCATACCAAAGCAAAACAATGCAAATACATTTTGAATGCAAAAATAACCTACACTTTACAAAGACGAATGACAATGAAATGTCACCGTCTTAACTATTTTTAAATACCTCACCTTTTTGTTTTTGCTTGATTCCATTTTTATTGAATCAAACTTTAAGCAAACTTGCTTAAAGAAATCTGAAATTGAGGAGTGACTGTATTAAGAGCCTAGCAGTTGCCTGACAAGACACCTGACAAGTTGGAATTGCTGAATTCAGCATGGTTCAGGGACTAGTCTTTCATTTTGAAGTTCAGAAATCTGATTATATCTGCACATCTATTATGGATTGCTTCACATTAAATAATCTCATTTACAAACCAATCCCTCTCTCACCATGATCGACATTATAACAACCATTTTGATTAAAGGACACAACTTCTTTAGGTCACATATTTCTAAAGTAGCTAAGCATACATGACCCACATCAGACTAGTCTTCCTTGCAATCTTCCTCTTCTAGCCAAAAGTGATACGTCAGTGTTGGTGCTCAATCCAAAGTGGGCCAATCATGGTTGATTCTGCTGGAAAACACAAAAGAGAAAGAGAATGAGTGGCTGTATTCAGAAAATGTAAATCTAAGAGCTGTCTGTAGCCATGTTTTCATCTTGTGGATAAATGAAACATGAAGTCCTTTACAGAATATATTAACATTGATATTCAGAGAAAGCAGGAAAAAAGAAAATAATAAAGGCATCTGAGACTTCCTTAGACCTCGTAGTTTTACAATACGTTCCCTCTTTTTGCTTAGGTATTTGATTTGGATCCTAAGTAATACACTCTTTAATACAAATATTTTTTGTAAAGTAAAAATCATAAATCTAGCTGGTAGAGATCTCTCTGTTAAAATCTCAATTCCGTCACTTCTAATCTTTTACTTAGAGGAAGTTGCTTAATAGTGCTTTTCTGGGTTTTCTCTTCAGAATGATTATGGTAATTTACATTTCTACCAGCTGTTTATGAGATATTTTCCAACAGTTTTACCCTCACTGGATATTTAACGTCTTTAATATTTGCTAATCACCAATCTAATAAGTGTGCTACTTTGTTGATATTTACATTTTCATATGCCTTATTATAAAATAATGGAAATTTTCTGAGGAAAATAAGGTTGATTTTTTTCTTGTTTATTAATCATTTCCTGATTCATGTGAATTAAATTCTTGGTCCATTCTTCCTATTAGGGGCTCATGTTTTTCTTAATTACTTTTAAGAGGTCCTTATATAGAAAGAGCAACAATTATTGGCATCTATAATTTTTGCAGATACAGTTTTCCTGTTTGTCATTTGCTTTCTGTTTTGTTCAGATATCTTTGAGCTGGAGAATTTACAGTGTGTACTCAAGTCTAAGTCTGTTTTCTGTTTTCTCTATTTTGGTGTATGCCTTGTTTGATTTTTCTCAGGAAGGCTTTTTATTATTAAATTATGTGACTATTTCTAGCTTTTCCTCTGGCATGTTATTTCATCTTTCACATGTAAATGTTTAATCTACCTAGAATTAATGTTTCTGTGTGGTGTAAGTTAAGGGCCTATCCTCATTTATTCTCCAATTGGTTAAAGAGATCTTTCAGTTGTATAGTAAATCCTTACTTGTTTGTGTTTCGGTGTTTTTTATTCTAATCCATTCAACCCTCTGGCTTTACAACAATACTGCATTGTTTTAATTACTCTAGCTTCCAAATAATGTACTGTTTCCATAGGCTTTTTCATTTCCATAAAACATTTAAACTAATAAAATTTTGTTGCAGTTAAAATGTGTTTTTCTCCTTGTTTTATTTCATTGATGTAAAATACTTTAAATTCAATAACTTCTTACCAATAATTTTATAAAGAACCTGACAAAATAATCACTTTGAAGAGTTAACTTTGCATTGAATTCCTGTCCCCTCTTTTCTAATGTGAGGTGAAAGATCTACAGTGCTGGCAATTCATTTAAAAATATATATGAAAAGATTGCCCTTTGTGACAATATAATTCACACTTTTACCAATTTTACTAGTTTTCAGTAGACTTCAGGGTGAAGAGGATAAAACAACATCCATACTTTTGAACATTTATGTAAATATATCATCAGAAATAAATAATAAAGGAAAATGAACAATCCAAATCACTCTTCTTTTTTCTTTTCTCACTTTTTTCTTCTCTCTCTCATCTTTGTTCAACCGATAGCTCTTGTAACATGGAAATTTGTTTCATTATGCATATTCTTTACCAATTATAAAAATGGACCAATCCTATTTCAAGTGGTATTGATACATAATACTGAAAAAAGGGCTATACATCCCATAGTCTTTGAACATCTTTACGTTAAAAAAGTATTTTACTATGTAGAGAGCTTTATTCTGTGACTCTGTGGCATCTAGAAACCAGGAAGAGCCTGCTCTAGAATTCATACAACATGGCCTCTGGCTAAAGAATGGAAATACCAAGTCTTATTGGAGAGAGTCAAGGTGGTATAATTATTACAGGTAGACATGTATATACCCACTGTGTCTTAAGTGAATGTGTACTTGAAATGGAGGAGGAACTGTAGCACGTGGCAGAGTTATCTGTTCTCTCTAGGCTGCTAGATTTATGAACACCAGAAACAGCAATCCGGCTTCAACTGAGAAATCTGCTGAGGAAGTTTTTCCTAGCTGAAACAAACATGAAGGCCGGAAAGTTTTGTAGGTGTGCTATAGACTGAGTGTTTGTGTCCCCACAAAATTAATATGTTGAAGCCTTATACTCAGTGTCATGGTATTTGGAGGTGAGGCCTTTGGAAAGTCATTAAGTCATGAGAATGGAGCTTCCATGAATGAGATTACTGTCCTTAAAAGAAAAGACACAAGAGAGCTTATTTCTTCTCTCTTTCTGATCTCCACCATGTGAAAATATAAGGTTATCATCTGCAAACCAGGAAGTAGGCCCTCACCAGATACCAGATCTATCAGCACCTTGATCTTGGATTCCCCAGCCTTCAGAACTGTAAGAAGTAAATGTTTACTGTTAAAGCCAGCCAGAATTGTGGCATATTTGTTATAGCAGCCTGAATTGACTAAGATAAGGCCTAAGCAAATCTATAACAAAGGGTAGAGGCTGCAGGCTAAAAATGCCTTTGTACTTATGGAAGAAACATTCCTTGACAAAGCTCACCTTTAGTGCAGCAATGAAATTTCAGAAAATGAAAATTAAGAGCATTTTCTGGATTGCAAAGACAGACATCCACCTTTGCAAATGTCTAGTCTTTGTAAGATAGTAGCAATGTTTCAAATGACACTTACAGAAAAGTAAGAGAATATGTTTAGGTGAATTTTCCCCAAAAATGTGGTAAATATGTTCATCAGAATAATTTTTCTACTAGGAAACATCCTTAAATGACTTTAAATTTTTCAATTTATGTATCTATACAATGAGCACTGATTACCTGGTATTAAACAGCCCTAACATTCTGTCAGAGCTGAAACCAGGTTACTTTCCATCTACTCTTTTTCACTTATTTACAGCCAAGTTTCTTGCAATAGACTTGGTAATGCTAAATACTGGGTTCTGTAATAACAACCCTCACAACTAGGAATTGGCTTTTGACTGAATTGGCGGGTCAGTGCTGTGAGATTCATGAGCATCCTATTCGCTCTGAACATTTGAAAAAAATGTAGCCAAAATATGGAATCAACCTTAGCGTCCATGAATGGCTGAATGAACAAAGAAAATGTGGTATATATGTACTCACACACACATGCACAATGGAATGTTATTCAACCATAACATAGAAAGAAATGCTATTTAAAACAACATGGATGAGCCTGGAAGACACTATATTAAATGAAATAAACCAGGCACAGAAAGAAAAATACTGCATGATCTCACTTCTGTGTGGAATCTAAAAGTTAAACTCATAGAAGTGAAGAGTAGGATGGGGGTTACCAGGGGTCACAGTGATGGGGGTATAGAGGAGAAATGAAAAAAGATTGGTCAAATTGTACATACACAGTTTCAGTTAAGATCTTCACTCAAGATCTATTGTACAACATGATGACTACAGTTAATACTAACGTACTGAATACTTGAAAATTGCTTACAGAGTAGATTTTAAGTGTTTTCAGCACAAAATATAGGTACATGTGGTGACGGATATGTTACGTGGCTTGATTTAATCATTCCACAATGTGTACATATATCAAAACATCATGTTGCACCCCATAAATATATATGCTTTTAAAAAGAACAGAAACAAATTTAGACTTAGGGATGAATTAACTCGTCTCTAAGAAATCACATACATTTTCAGCGATTTTGTACTGTGTGAATATAGCTAGGCTAGTGCTACGTTTTCCAGAATTATCTTCTCTGTAATTTCAGGCCAGGACCACCCATATGAGAAATGGTAATTGGAACACGGCCCCAAAGCAGCCACCATTGGGTTTTATAGTTGTGTGTACGGCATCAGGCAGTGTTGCAGCGCAAAGAACTTTGTTACTGGTCTGCTGGCTCACATTGTTGGTGTGGGGCAGCAGGCAAGCCCACAGCTCCTCCACATCCCCTGGATCTCCCGGTTTAGCTTTTCTGAGTCCTGAAGCAGGCATGTGTACAGTTCTGTAGTAAACACAGCAGCTACGCCTACAAATCACTTACATCATTATGGTTGGATATTTTGAGAAGTGGGTATGGTTTCCAGTTTGTCCTAGGTCACTCCAATCACACGTGTGTGTGTGTGTGTTTGTGTGTGTGTGTGTGTGTGTGTGTGTGTGTGTGTTTCCACTTCTGGCCCTACTGATGTACAGAAACTTCAGGCTGACCACCAAATGCAGCGGTAACATTCTTCGATGATTTGTCTACCCTATATTAAATCCTGATTCCTCATCACTCACGGTAAGTCTTCTTCCCTGGTTGCAACCTATAAAATTGGGTGCCTGAAATAAAGGTGTTACCACAATAAAAACCCAAAACACATTGGCTCTGGGAGAAGATAGCAAGAAGAAGATGAAAAGGACTTGAGAAGACCGTTAAAGCTGGAAGGGGCTTCATGAGACAATGAGGATGCTAAAAACATTGAGGATGTGGTTATTGGAAAGTTTGGTCACAAAGCTCCCTGTTGTAATACGGAAATTAAATAGGATATCTAGCAAATTTTTTTATTTAGTTGGAGAGCTTTGCAGACAGAATGAGAAAAATGCCACCAGGCTTTTTCTAGCTTCCTGTAATTAAGTACAACATTGGTTGGGGGAGAGAGGCTAGGAAAGAAAGAGAGAAACTGTTCCATTTTAATTTGTATTTTAGGAATTTAGAAGAAATATAAAGGGCCCAGAAATTGCTGGGTTGAAAAGAAAACGTTTTTTCATCCCCAGTTATTGCAAGCAAAAGATTCTCCAAAAGAAAAGAAACAACTTCAGCAAATATAAAATCCAGCACACTAAAAGAAACTGAGGATAAAAATCACAAGTATGTGGTTGCTATAAATCCCTTTGTTGAGACCTCAAAAACTGTAAGGATTAAACAGGAGAGTTCCCTGATCCCCCTCACTGGACATGTGACAGGGGTATGGCTCAGCTGTTCAGTTGAGCTATTGGATTGCAAAACATGGCCATTCTATGTGGATGAGGACCCAGAGGTCAGAACCAATAGCACAGAAGGCAGGAGCAAGA
Source organism: Macaca nemestrina (assembly GCF_043159975.1). Taxonomy (NCBI): domain Eukaryota; kingdom Metazoa; phylum Chordata; class Mammalia; order Primates; family Cercopithecidae; genus Macaca; species Macaca nemestrina. Next base: position 156,953,146 of record NC_092128.1, read on the forward strand.
AACAAGGGGAATCATTTGCAGGAAGCAGACCTCTTCCCAACCCTGAATGTCAGAATTACTAATGACCAATAACAGCCAGTGCATCTGCATTCCCTTCACTTTTGAACTGGAGCGTCTACTGCACTTACCTTTCTTCATCTCACCATTGTGTGGAGGTAGAAAGAGTCTTTTTAGTTCACAGCTTATGATATACAGAGGAACCAGGGCCAACTGGCCAGAACACCTCATCCATACCTGGATCTGAATTAGATGATAGCCCTTTGAAACCTGGCCTAAGCATGGTGCTATAATGCAATGAGAACTTCACAAGGCTCATGGGAAGGGTTGGAATGTATTTTGTGTATGGTCATAGGGAAGGCAATGGCCCATTAAAGATGACCATAAATTCTTTGACATTCATCTCATGTACTTATGGGGTATACATGCCTTCCCCTGGAACCTAAATGGGCCCTTTGACTGCTTTAGCAAATAAAACACAGCCAAAATAATGTTACGTCAGTCCCTGGGCCCAGGACTTAAGAGATGAACATTTTTATTTTGTATCTTGGAATACTTGCCTTTGTAGTTTTGAGTCTTCACATAAGAAGTACAATTATCTTGCTAGAAGGACCATGTGGAGAAGTTCTAAGACTACATGGACAGGGAAAAGAGCCCAGGTAAGCCCAGCCTTCCAACAATTCTTGCTATGGCTAGGCCTGTGAGCGAACCCGTTTTGGACCTCTGAATCAGCCCACCAGCTCCATATTACCACAGGATGCCCATCAACATCACAGGGAGCAAATCATGAGATATAATAATTTTTTGTTTGTATAAATAAATAAGACTTGGGGTAATTTACTACAGTGAAATAGATAACTGAAATTATATCTCAATGTGAGACATCCCGGGCTTCAGCTGCTGATATGGAAAAAAAGCCATCCTTATCATTCTATTATGGCAAAGGCAAAGCACTTCCCCTTTCCTTGGCCTTCCTGGCAGTGAGTTGGCCTCAAGATGTAGGTACTCTTTGTTCCCCGTACTGTAAATCTTACCAGCACTATTCTTACTGGGTTAGTAAGCTTTTTAAACTTTGGAATCCAATAATTGGAAGTCATTTGTATCTCGTACCCACATATATCCCCCTCCCAAGCTTTATCAGCAATAATTGTGTTTTGGCCTCCATCTACACTCTTTTTCTGTATTTCTCTTACCTTCAGAACTCAGGTAGATATGGGAGTAGAGAAAGGAGTATTTTCTTCATCCCCTTCTAAGCTTCATCAGCATATAGTATTTCTGCCAAGTCCAACATTCAGAATTTTAATGCAATCAGATTAGTTTTATTTGCTTTTAAAAATCAGTAATATGAAAGGAAAGAACTGATTTGTCGTGTTCCATTAACCAACTCTAATAACTTTCTATATGCTCTCTAAACAATGTAAATGCTTTTCTGTAAATTGACCTGCCTTTAATCTCTTTGATACGTATCTGTTCACTGGGAGGTTTATATCTACATAGACATCTATCCCTCTCTGTATTTAAAGGGCGAGTAAAATTATAGAGCTTTAATACTTATTCTATAAATTTGTATGCCTCTCATTTCATTTTAAACATAAAAATTCCATTTAATCATATGCTATATCCGTAAACCCATATGTTTAAAACTTAGTCTGAACAAGTCATAGGAAATAATTTACATTAAAGCTGTTCGAAGAATTCACAACTTCTGCTTATTGTTGGCTTTTGGTTTCCTCTCAGGTTGCCATCTGGGTAGCTACTTCTTGGACTTCTTCCCTCACACCTAGACCCCAGCTACCACAAGCCACATAACCTGGAAAGCTTCAAACCTAGTTTAATCTTCTCAGGTGAAGTAAAATTACAAAAGCACTGTTTATCTCACTAAAAACCTTTCATTTGGATTACTTGGGAGTTCCTTCCATAGGGACAGGTGTGTAATGACAAGACATCCCTTTCTTTGGTCTCCATGCTTTCTTCAGCAGGGGTCAAGGAGAGCTCCATATCTCCGTGTTCTGGTGAGAGACTCACCACTCTCTCTTCTCCCAACTCCAACCCCTGTACTCAAAGCTGCTTCCTCAATATTTTCCTTAAGACCATTAAGATCAATCTTATTATGCTGTTTGTCTTTATTTACCTCAATCGCTACTAAAAACACAGGTCGTCTTTCATTTCCCATACCATAGGCACCATTATGTATATGAACATCCCTACACAGATTCATATCCCACCCCTTCCCATTTCGGAGCTTTTCTGCTGTGTTTTAAGAACTCGCAGTCATTCAACAGCAAAATCCTCTGTGTCCTTAACTTGTTTTCTTACCTTCCTAGTCTGAAACTAGATTCTCTCCTAAAGACACTTGTTCCCTGGCAGCTTTCTTGAGTAGTAATTGTTTTCTCTTCTACCCTCCTCATACAACTTGGCCTGGAGGAGAGATAGTTACCTCTTTGCTCAACATTGCTACTTCCAGATCATGCTCCTTCTTCCCCACCATTGTGATATGTTACTATCACCAGCCATGCCTCCTTATTGTACCATTCATAGTGCTCTCATGTCTTGAATTTAACACCTGGCTCACTGTCAGTCTTTTCAACACTGTTCCTGCCAAAATTCTCAGTGATTTCAAGTGTAAGACCTAGTTGATCCTTCCAAATCACTGGACCTTTGATTTCCTAAACTTTTCTCTAGTGATTTCAACTCTTACCCGACCTAATACATTCACTTTCATCATTGTATGTAATGATTTGGCCCCATCAATAAAAAATGCAACTTCTCCATATTTAAATTTCAAGAATCCCATTCTTCGCTGACCACCTCCTATTTTTCCACTACCAGATATAGACAAGAACAAGATAGAGATTGTGAGAGCTGATATGACCATGTTTTAAACCCTTGGCTAAGGCAGCCTAAAGAAACCACATTTCATAAAATTGTTTTACTACTTTATTTTCAGAAATTTGAATATTTTTCACCTCTATGTATAATACTATACTAGACATCTTTGTGCAAATTGTTGATTGGTATGTGTATTATCCAACAACATACATCTCCAAGAGTTAAAGGATTCAGAAGGATTCATGTTAGTACTCCCATTATATTATTTGAAAGTGATTAGCTTTGATCTAAAGAATTATGATTATTATGAGTGCTGCAGAGATAAAAGACTTATTTTTCCCTCTATAATTCAGTATTGTTTGAACTTTTAAATAAGAACCATCATATATGAGTCAGTTATGTAACTAAAAACTTTTAGTTTTAAAAATAGCAAGTAACATTAACCAGTGATTTACAAAAGAAAAAAAAAACTATCAATGGATATATAAGAAAAAATGTCCCAAAGATGAAGTCTGAAGCCAGTATGAATATTCTTTTATTCTTTATATCAAATTAATTATTCTACCTTGATAATTTTAGAATTTTTCTCAACACTTGTATTAGTTTGTCCTCACACTGCTATAAATAAGTATCAAAAACTGAGTAATATATAAAGAAAATAGGTGTAATGGCTAATGGTTCCAAAGGCTGTAGAGAAAGCAGGATGCTGGCAACTGCTCAGCTTCTGGGGAGGCCTTAGGAAACTTACAATCATGGCAGAAGGTGAAGCAGGAGCCAGCACCTCATATGGCAGGAGCAGGAGGAAGAGAGAGAGAGCAGGGGGGTACTACACACTTTTAAACAACCAGATCGCCTGAGAACTCACTATAGAATACCAAGGGAGGATGTTGCTAAACCATTCAGAAGAAATCACGCTCATGATCCAATCCCCTCCCACCAGGCCCCACCTCCAACAGTGGGGATTACAATCCAACCTGAGATTTGGGTAGGGACACAGATCCAAACCCTATCAATACTATTGCCATCTTATTTATAGAATATTTAAAATGTGACATTCTTCTCATTTATTTTACCTGAAATACATTTTATTCTTCTAAATTGGCCTTTTTTTCCACTTATGGGGTATACAGAAACACTTTTTTTCTCATCCATCTCTTTTTAAATTACATCGTATTCACTTTCATACTAACTTGTTCTTTCCTTGTAGTCTTCTTCTCGTATTTAATTAATGTTGAAGCATCTTGTGTCCTGAAGAGAATAATAAACATGCTCATTACTACATTTCTTAAAGTAAATATTTTTGGAGTTTGCCTCTTTTCTGAAACATCATGATTTGTTCTCTGTTGCTGTATAATACATTTTAATATTCCCTCTTTTATAAGTACACTCATTCCTAAATGAGGAGAACTCTCCCAGATGCAGTGTTTATCCAGTTACATGAAGTGAGGAGTGAGTTTATGTCCATTGCATTTCAACTGGGGTACAAATCCTATTCTTACCTGGAATCAGAGGGATACGTGTGGACCATGGGCTGAGTTCATATGCTCTTTCATTGCTGTGAAGGCTTTTATCTGTTTGGGTTCTGCAGAAATTAAATGAGCTCTTTCTATGTTCACCTCTGGCATTTTAACATTCCTACCAGAGAACACACATGGATCTGTAAAATCCCCAGTGTGCACCATGAGAGAAGGTCTTCCTGACCCCCTCCCTGTTTCTCGTGCTTTACCTGTAGACATTACATCTTGCAGAAAATAGTAAGCTACCACCACCAGTTTACTTTTAGATAGCCCTTGGTTCCATCCCATTTGTGCAATAGGAATTTTGGTCTTTAATTTAATGTAGAAAAAGTTCACTTAAAATTTGGATGTTGACATGACAAAGTAGCATCTACGCAGTAGATAAATGGCTGTCAAGGTGACTATTCAATAAAGATATTTGAATTTAGAAACAGGAATAAAGTGGCAGAGAATCAAGAGAGGATGGCTGTTGTGGGAAGTCAGGGACCCCGAATGGAGGGAGCAGCTGGAGCTGTGGTGATGAAACATAAATTGTGAAGATTTCATGGACATTTATCACTTCTCTTAAAATACTCTTATAATTTCTTATGCCTGTCTTACTTTAATCTCTTAATCCTGTTATCTTCATAAGCTGAGGATGTACGTCACCTCAGGACCCTGTGATGATTGTGTTAACTGTACAAATTGATTGTAAAACATGTGCTTGAACAATATGAAATCTGATGGTAAAACATGTGTGTCTGACCAATATAAAATCAGTGCACCTTGAAAAAGAACAGAATAACAGTGATTTTAGGGAACAAGGGAAGATAACTATAAGGTCTGACTGCCTGCGGGGTCGGGCAAAAAGAGCCATATTTTTCTTCTTGCAGAGAGCCTATAAATAGACATGCAAGTAGGAGAGATATTGCTAAATTCTTCACCTAGCAAGGAATATTAAATATTAAGTCCCCAAGAAAAGAATTGCATTCCTGGGGGGAGGTCTATAAATGGCTGCTCTGGGAGTGGCTCTCCTATGTGGTTGAGATAAGGACTGAGATATGCCCTGGTCTCCTGCAGTACTCCCAGGCTTATTAGGGTGGGGAAAAAAATCCCGCCCTGGTAAATTTGAGGTCAGACCGATTCTCTGCTCTTGAACCCTGTTTTCTGTTATTTAAGATGTTTATCAAGACAATACGTGCACAGCTGAACATAGACCCTCTTCAGTAATTCTAATTTTGCCCTTTGCCTTGTGATCTTTGCTGGACCCTTATCAGGAGTTCCTGATTTTGACCTTGCCCTGTTTCCTCAGAAGCATGTGATCTTTGCTCTTCCTTTTGCCCTTTGAAGCATGTGATCTTTGTGACCTACTCACTGCTCGTACATCCCCTCCCCTTTTGGAATCCCTAATGAAAACTTGCTGGTTTTGCGGCTCAGGTGGGCATCATGGACCTACCAATATGTGATGTCACCCCTGGCGGTCCAGCTGTAAAATTCCTGTCTTTGTACTCTTTCTCTTTATTTCTCAGACTGGCAGACACTTAGGAAAAATAGAAAGAATCTACATTGAAATATTGAGGGTGGGTTCCCCTACAGATGACTTGCTATTTCCCACAGCTGAACTCATTGGCCACTTACTTCCATCAGCCAGGCAGTCTGCAGAAAATTCTCCCAGACCCAGACAAGATACTACCATGGCTGAGTTTTATTTTCTTCTGTTTCTACTAGTGGTTATCTTAGAAGCTGAGTGAAGCAAATTAATTACAGTCATGTTCTTAAAATGACAAGAAGTTATTAAATAACACTTTTATTCGTGAGTTATAAAATAAACAAAAATCAAACCAAGCAGGTGGGGGGAAAATGCCATACAAAGATTGATTTTGTTTTCAAATTATCTCAAAAGTAAATTTAAACTACTGATATTTTCTGTAATTTTCATTTTTTTAACTAGGAAAATCATATAAAGACATGCTAGGACACAATTTATTTAAACATAAAAAATAAACATTTCATAAAAATCACATTAGTGCTGATGACTTATCTTAATGGCAGCCTAATATCCTGAAAGTAAACTAATCTTTTCTGTCACCATAGCTTTTTTTTTTTTTTTTTTTGAGACAGAGTCTCCTCTGTCACCCAGGCTGGAGTACAGTGGTGCAATCTCGGCTCACTCCAACCTCCGCCCCCCAGGCTCAAGCGATTCTCCTGCCTCAGCCTCCTGAGTAGCTGGGACTACAGGCATGCACCATGAAACCCAGCTAATTTTTGTATTTTTAGTAGAGACAGGGTTTCACTATGTTGGCCAGCCCTGTCACCATAACTTTTGAGGGCTATTTGGTACCTTTAAATCAAATAAACTGAGTATTAATTCTTCTTAACACTCACCTGAAGATTCATTGTTTATTAATACTTAAGTCAAGTGTGTAATGATAAGTAATCTGATTGCAGGTACATATACATTTAATTTGACCTATATGGCTACTTAGAACTTTTTCAGAAATTACCATATGCTAGTAGTTCTAAATTCCCTATATAACAGGTCCTTTAATATTTCTTCAAGAAATGGAATATACCTGAAATCTATATCCATCCCATATTAAGTACAGAATCATGGACCAATACAATTTGCATAATTTTACATGTAAAGTGGGAAACAATGATTTATCCCCATGTTGGGGCTAAAGTACTAAGATTGTCGTAAGTACCATGTAAATACTTAGTAAATATGATTTTCCCTCTAGACCACAAGAATTATGGCAAATTTATTTCAAGAGTTCTATTTGTACTTATGAGAGCGCACATGGAAATAGACCAATATTCTGTCAATACAAACACTGAAAAGCAAAGCTTTGTTCCCCAAGAATGAGAAAAGACTTAACACAGCAGCATGGTTTAACAGTTTGCAATGTTAACAAAAGGACATGCTACAGTATGTTCAGCTCTCCATATCTCCATGCCTGTGTTTATCCATTGAATCAAATAATTGATATCATCCTTTAATTCAAGTTATTTGTGCAAGAATCTATTTTAATATTTCTTTACCCGGTAGAAAACAGGATTAGAAGAGGACTATACCTCATTTCCTCAGTTTTTAAGTCCATTATCTAACTAGCATATTCAGATTGTGAAGGATATGTTGCTACAATGTGATACAGTAGGAACAGTGAGTTAAAATTCTTCCTAGCAAATCCAAGGCAGCTATATTCATATCCCAGAGTGCAGTGATGATGGACATAACTAGATATTCAGTGTTCAACATATCATCTTACTTTATTCTACAGTTTTCTCTATGCAAAGACAATGTTCGTGTTCTGACTCATCATCTGGTCTGCTACCATGATGTTTAAAACACTTTCCAGAATTTGTTTTTGCAGTGAGAAATAGAAAAGAGCAATATATGTTTTACATGTGTCTGAGAATTGTTATATTATAATCCTGCAGCTTTCTGAAGGACAAATAGCAGTTGATAAATACAGAATCATTATACAGAATTATCAGTCCTTCTTAGGAGCTTTCAGAAGGCTAAGGAAATCATTTCATTTCAGACCTAAGAACTATGAAGGCAAGCTAAACACTAATCCCAGAAAAAGACTCCTTGTCTTCCATTCTAACCATAAGTACTTTGAGATTTTGTAAAAGAAGACAACAAAAACAAACAAACAAACAAACAAAACCCTTTAAAACAGGGTTTCGCTATTAATCCAACTAATTCTTACACACAGAATTTTTTTCTGATTTATCAAATCCAGTAGAGAGTAACAACCAGTTAACTATGTAGTAAGCAAACTTCACTCTGACAACCTTAATTCAAGAAGCTGTAGACATCAAACTTCTAGTAAAAGGTACAGTCAAGGGCATTCAGTATATTTTAGGACTGATCAATAACTCTCCTTGACTCTTTGCTCTTCTCTCATGATGCTTTTTGTCAAAAACACAGTCATCATCACTTAATCATGGGGATATATTCTGAGACATGTGTCATTAGGTGATTTAGTTGTTGTACCAACATCACAGAGTGTACTTACACAAACCTAGGTAGAATGACTAACTACCAACCTAGGCTCTATGGTATAGCTTATTGTTCCTAGGCTACCACCCTGTACAGCACATGACTGTTCTGAATACCACAGGCAACTGTAACACAGTGGTATCTGTGTATTCAAATATATCTAAACCTAAAAAAATACAATAAAAATGCAGTATTATAATCTTATGTGGTCAACCACCATATATGCTGTTACATAGTTCGGTTGTTGACTGAAATGTTGTAATGTGGTGCCTGGCAGTATCTCATCCATTAGCTCTGTGAATCACACCTGTGTCAATATTCCATCCCCCAAGCTCACCCTGAATACTAATCCCTTAGACAAAAATGCCTATTGTGTGCCTTAACTGTGGATATTGGATGTTGTTGATTGGAGAACAGAGGGATGAAAAGCCAAGATTCAAAATAATAGGAAGTTCTGCTTCAAAAACTAAGCACTCCTCCCTAAATTCCCTCTCAAGAAGGGAACCCTTCTTGAGATGTATCTCAGAGGTGACAATGGACAGCTTTTAAAAAAAATGCTTTTAATCACACACTTATGTGTGTACAGGTATCTGGCTGAGACCTGATCATTGAGAATAAAATAGCTTTTTTTGGCCCACAGAATTTTACAGATAGGTAGTAAAAGTCGGTTGCCAGTTCCATTAAATAAACAAAACAACAACAACAAAAACCTTAGTAGAGCTCCTTTTTAAATGATTTCTTCTACTACACAAAACAGGATGAATCACTGTGAAGTGTGGCCAGGTTAATTAATCAAAAGGAAGATGTTTTTATTTGATTTTGTTCATTGATAGAATTTTTTTTTTTTCAGAAAAGCCACTTTTGCAAAATATGTAGAAAAAATACTTAATATAATTATAATTCCTCAAGAACTTAAATACATTTAAAAAATATTATCTAAAAATTTGCTACAACTAGCTTAGTCTATTTCTAGTGAAGTGTTAAAAAAAAGAATTAATCTTGAAAACTAGCATCTGTGTTTTCAAGTAAAATCTTTGTTTAGAAAAATACCTTGAAGAGCCACTAGAGGGCAATGATTAGCGAAAAACCAGGAAATGTAAAATGTACCAGGACTGGATAGAAATGAGTAGGATGATGTGGGAAAGAACAAAGAAGAAAAACTGAGGGAAACTGAAAGAGGAGCAAGAGAGAAGACAATAATAAACATGGTGCAAGACTTGATCCATTGTCAGCAGAAAATGCCACGGGACAGTGTTCAAAATTCAGTTTCAAATTTTCAGCAATATCAACCTAGACAGTCTGCCCAGAGCATCAGTAAAGTCAGCAATGCCAGCAAAGGCCTTGTGTGAATAAGGGGTGTGTGTGTGTGTGTGTGTGGGTGTGGGTGTGTGTGTGTATGTGTGTGTGTGTTGACAATAAGGAAGCCTCTGGAGTCGGCATCTGAGTAAACAATGTTTGGAACAGTGCTAATATATTATTTGTATTAACTTAGTAGAAGCAAGAGTTTGAAAATAAAGATGGCTATGGCAATGACTATACTGAGTATTCCTAGAAATCTTGGAGATGCCCTTGAAGTTTTCACAAGACATGAATTTAGGGTTTGAACTAATCTCGTGATCTTAAGTGGCAGGAAGAGTGTAGCTATCACAAATTGTAGATTAAACACAAATACACACAACACTCCTTAATTATTGAGGAAAAGATTAGCACAGGGCTTTTACAGGGTTGCTGGTTCACAGCGGCAGATAAAACAGTCGTATACATACATACATATATAAGGCAAAATTTGGCATACAAAACAACAGGTATACATGCTTTATTTCTGGCATATATATGTATATGTGTGGGTGTATAATATATATAATATATATTTTATATATAGATATAGATATGTGTTGTTTCATATGCCAAAAATAAGGCATATGAAACAATAGGAAGTCCCAGAAGAAAGAAGAGCCCAGTACATTTCTGGAATACACTGTTCCTAAAAGTGGGGGCAGCAATAAAGGTACTCTAGACCCAGAGTTTGCAGATATCAGGAATAAGGAAGTATACAGGAGCAACTGCCAGTGTGATCTGTTGGGTTATTTGCAGAAGGATTCCCTGGGCTGATTTTCCTCTGCCCATCTCCTGTGGGCTCCTCCTGTGGGCAGCAGCACCAAGGCTCTAGAACTCCAGGTGGATCTGCAAGAAGTGCATCACACTTACCAATGAGTTTAGCTAGTGTCCTTTGTTTCTATTCCATTTATATTTACATTTTATGATAGAAAACTATAGTATTTGCATATCACTATTGTTGCTAATTCTAGAGATATGGATCAAACAGATAAATGTAATCAAAATGGTTTCATTTTATAAAATTTCTTATTTATTTATTTATTTTATTTATTTATTTTTAGATGGAGTCTCGCTCTGTCGCCCAGGCTGGAGGGCAGTGGCCGGATCTCAGCTCACTGCAAGCTCCGCCTCCCGGGTTCCCACCATTCTCCTGCCTCAGCCTCCCGAGTAGCTGGGACTACAGGCGCCACCACCACGCCCGGCTAATTTTTTGTATTTTTAGTAGAGACCGGGTTTCACCGGTGTTAGCCCGGATGGTCTCGATCTCCTGACGTCGGGATCCACCCGTCTCGGCCTCCCAAAGTGCTGGGATTACAGGCTTCAGCCACCGCGCCCGGCCTTCTTTTTTATTTTTAAGTCAATCATTTTAATAGGTATGTACTGGTATCTTACTGTGGTTTTAATTTACATTTTACTAATGAATAATGATGCTGAATACCTTTTCACGGCTTTTTTGGCACCTGAATATATTTTCATTGGTCTGTTCAACTCATTTAAAAAAATTGGTAGTCTGTATTCTTAGTATTAGGTTTTGAGAGAATTCTTTTTATATTCTGGATATAAGTCCTTTATAAGATGGGTAATTTGCAGATATTTTCTCCTAACTGTTGCTTGTCTTTTTCATTCTCTTGACGTGTTGTTTGAAGGGCAGAAGTTTTGAATTTTATGAAGTCTAACATCAACTTTTTTCTTTAACTTTTATTTTAGCTTCCCGGGTACATGTGGAGGATGCTCAGTTTTGTTACTTAGGTAAACATGTGCCATGGTGGTTTGCTGCACGTAACAACCCATCACCTAGCTATTTAGCTCAGCATCCATAAGCTATTCTCCCTGATGCTCTCCTTCCCTCCATCCACCCAAGACAGGCCCCAGTGTGTGTTGTTCCCCACCATGTGTCCATATGTTCTCATCTTTCAGCTCCCACTTATAAGTGAGAACATGCAGTGTGTGGTTTTCTGTTCCCGCATTAGTTTGCTGAGGATAATGGCTTCCAACTCCATCCATGTCCCTGCAAAGAACATGATCTCATTCGTTTTTATGGCTGCATAGTATTCCATGTTGTACATGTACCACATTTTCTTTATCCAGTCTATCATTGATGGACATTGAGGTTGATACCATGTCTCGCTATTGTGAATAGTGCTGCAGTGAACATAATCGTGCATGTATCTTTATAATAGATTGATTTATATTCCTTTGGGTATATATCCAGTAATGGGTTTGCTGGGTCAAATGTTATTTCTGCTTCTAGATCTTTGAGGAATAGCCACACTGTCTTTCAGAATGGTTGAACTAGTTTACATTCCCACCAACAGTGTAAAGATTTTCCTTTTTCTCCACAACATTTTCAGCATCTGTTTTTTTTTTTTTTTTTTTTTAAGACGGAGTCTCACTCTCGCCCAGGCTGGAGTGCAGTGGCCGGATCTCAGCTCACTGCAAGCTCCGCCTCCCGGGTTTACGCCATTCTCCTGCCTCAGCCTCCCGAGTAGCTGGGACTGCAGGCGCCCGCCACCTCATCCGGCTGGTTTTTTTGTATTTTTTAGTAGAGACGGGGTTTCGCCATGTTAGCCAGGATGGTCTCGATCTCCTGACCTCGTGATCCGCCCGCCTCTGCCTCCCAAAGTGCTGGGATTACAGGCTTGAGCCACCGAGCCCGGCCCATCTGTTGTTTCTTAATAAAGATGGTTGCAGGTGTGTGGCCTTATTTCCGAGTTCTCCATTCTGGCCCATTGGTCTAAGTGTCTGTTTTTGCACCAGTACCATGCTGTTTTGGTTACTGTAGCCTTCACTTTACAAAATTTCTAACGTATCTAAAGGGTTGCTAACTTCGCTTACAAGTTAGGGAAGTCAGTATACCATAAAGCACTTGGGTAATACTTTGTGCATTCTCTTAGAGAACTATTTCCTTAGAAATCCGGAGCCTGTCTCTCAGAGTCCAGGCAATTCTCTGTCACCTTGAAACTCATTTTTGGGTTCATGGTGCTTCCGCATTCTGTCCCATTTCATGGCTTCCTGGGAAGAAAATATAAACTGGTTACTAATAGGCCTAGAAGAAAGTCCAAGAGTAGTGTTTGGTTTTGGAGGAATTAGCTTTTTTATTTTTATTTTTATTTTTATTGAGACAGAGTCTCACACTGTCACCCAGGCTGGAATGCAGTGGTGCGATCTCCGCTCACTGCAAGCTCCATCGCCTCCCGGGTTCACGCCATTCTCCTGCCTCAGCCTCTCGAGTAGCTGGGACCACAAGGCGCCGCCACCTCGCCCGGCTAGTTTTTTTGTATTTTTCAGTAGAGACGGGTTTTCACCGTGTTGGCCAGGATGGTCTCAATCTCATGACCTCGTGATCCGCCCGCCTCGGGCTCCCAAAGTGCTGGGATTACAGGCGTGAGCCACTGTGATTCGCTTTTAAAGGTGGAGGCTGCTTGCCCTGAGAGTACTGGTCTCTTCCTCTCAAGGGGACTATCCTGTTCTTATCTGGCCACTGAACTAATGGTTAAGTACAGTGGGTTAAGAGGACAAAAGGCCTAGAGATGTTCCAGGGAATATGTTGTTCCCTCTGCTCATGTTTCTACTCTGTGGATATCACAAAAAGGATTCTTTTTAAAAAAAATGTTTTATTTCCACAGGTTTTGGGGGGAACGGGTGGTATTTGGTTATATAAGGAAGTTCTTTACTGATGATTTGTGAGATTTATATTTAGAATTTATATTAATAAAAATTTATTTATATTATAGATAATTAAATCTACATAGTAGATTTATATTTATGTAGATTTCTATTAGATTTATATGTTATAATATAAATATATAGAGATTTATATTAGATTTACCTATTAATTTATATTATAATAGATTTACATAAATAAATATAAATATATTAATAAATATACATTTATTAATCTACATAGATTTATATTTATACACATATAAGCTATTGATTGTATTTCTCTGAAGAAGACAGATGAATACACTACTGATCTTATCATCCTTCCACCCTCACATTTGTCCATACTTTATACAAACGTTTGGTATTGCTATCTCACTCTTTAAGGGTGTATCACAAGTTGGGTTTACAGGAAGTAGACTCTGTGATGGACTTTAGCGTGTAGGATGTTTCCTAGAGAATGCTCCTGGGATCAACACCAGCGACAAGGAAGAGATGTGAGCAGCAATGGGCAGAAGAAAAGGTGAAGAGCAAAGGAGGCCACTGCCTCCTTATAATCGGAGCTATCCTGTTTTGGACTGAAGTGGTCTGGTCTTTATACCCCAACCTCTACCAGTCATTTACTGTAGGTCACGACAGAAGTGTGTGGCCTTGGGCCAGACTGCTGTCAGCAGCTGAGACAACCCTGTGAGTGTCTGGCAGCTCAAGACTCTCTGCTGGCCCTTATCCCACCAACCGGGTGACAAATCCTTCCTTGAAGGTGGTCTGGGTGGTGCAGCTTCATGTCCCCCACTGGGTCATTCCCTGATTGCTTTTATTATAGATTCTCTCCCTACAGTTTTTCTTTCTTCTTCTTCTTTTTTTTTTTTTTTTTGAGACTGAGTGTCGCTCCTGTCGCCCAGGCTGGAGTGCAATGCAATGGCACGAGCTTGGCTCACTGCAACCTCTGCCTCCCAGGTTCAAGTGATTCTCCTGCCTCAGCCTCCTGAGTAGCTGGGATTACAGCCACCCGCCGCCACGCCCAGCTAATTTTTTGTATTTTTAATAGAGACAGGGTTTCAGTATGTTGGCCAGGCTGTTCTCGAGCTACTGACCACAGGCAATCCATCCGCCTTGGCATCCTGAAGTGCTGGGATTACAGGCATGAGTCACTGCGCCCAGCCCCTCCCTGCAGTTTTGAAAGAGAACTTATTCATAGTTACTACCTATAGTACTGATGGAGAATTTATCAATAGTTTCTATCTGAAGTTTTGAAATAGAACTTATTGATAGTTTCCTAAATTCTGGCTCCTTCTGGGAAACATCTAACCTCCTCCCTTTTTTCTTTAGTTGGATCTCTTGAGACTCCTCTGTATCACCTTCTTTCCCCCGGGAATTACTCCATAGCTTGCTTCTTGAAATTGTCTCTCTAGGTATGTTGTTTGAGTTCTAGTCCCCTTTTCTCTCTCATTATGGGTCTAGTTTAGCTTCTGAATACTCAAACACCCTTTGTATCTTGAAGTTTTAGCACTCAGCCAGCTTGTCCTCTGTTGTTTCTTAGAGCTAACTCTGTTATCTCAGTCACAATCTTCCATCTCTACAAAAATTACAAAAATTAGTCAGGCGTGGTGGTGCGTGCCTGTAGTGGTGGTACGTGCCAGCTACTTGTGGAGTTGAGGTGGGAGGATCACTGGAGCCTGAGAGATCGAGGCTGCAGTGAGCCATGTTCGCCCTACTGAACTCCAGCCTGGGTGATAAAGAGAGAGATCTTGTAAAGAAAGAAAGAGAGAAAGAGAGAAAGAGAGAAAGAGAGAA
This sequence comes from Macaca nemestrina, assembly GCF_043159975.1. Lineage (NCBI taxonomy): Eukaryota > Metazoa > Chordata > Mammalia > Primates > Cercopithecidae > Macaca > Macaca nemestrina. The sequence goes on from NC_092128.1 coordinate 156,968,272, forward strand.
AGAGAGAAAGAGAGAAAGAGAGAGAGAGAGAGAGAGAAAGAGAGAAAGAGAGAAAGAAAACAACAGTCCAACTACCAAGTATATGTGACTTACAATAAACCAACTAATGGAAAAGGAAAAGGATACTGAAATACTGAAAGTAACAACATACAAAATCATACACCATGCAAACATAAACCAAACAAACAAAATCTGGTATAACTTTATTAATAGCAGGAAATAGAGATTTAAAGCAAACATTATTACACACATGATAAAGAGGACACTTGAAAATAATTGAAGATTCAATTCACTAGTTTGAAATAAATTTAATGTTGTGTGTACTTCATATCATATTCTCAAAACACATAAAGGGAAAATTGCCAAAAGCACAAGGAAAAATACACAAATTCACAATCATAGCAAAATATTTTACACAGCTTTATGCAAATGGAAAAAGCAAGCACACAGACAAATTAATAAGGGATTTAGACAAATTGAACAATGCAATTAGCAAATTCAGCATCTTTGTTTATCTTTCTGTATCCATCTGACTGCCACCCCACAAACAAAAACACTGAACAATTAGAGATGGAAACTTATATGAGGTCATAGAGCAAGTCATTAAAAATTGTAGAGACTTAAATCATATGTATATCAGAGGTTGGTAAAATATGGACCACAGGCCACCTCCAGCCTGCTGCCTCTTTTTGTAATAAACTTTTATTGTAATAATACAGCCTCACTCATTCCATTACTATTGTCTGTGGTTGCTTTCATACTACAATGACAGAGTCAAGGAATTGTGTCAGAGACCTAATGTCCCCAAGATTTGGGGTTCTGCTAATTTAGTGATCTTGGTTTCCAAGGGAGGAATGCTTCCACCAGGAACACTTTAATACGGTTCCATTAAACTGGAAGCTGAGCCCACACATGGCCACTTGGAGTTCCCCATGCTAGTAAATCAACAGGCAAAGAAGAAAATGAATGTTATGGCTGGGAAATTAATTCTGACTATCAGGAGGATAGCGATTGCTACTACAAAAAGGGCTTCCAAAGAAGTAGATCTGAAACACAGGGATTTCTGGGAATAGCTTTGAATATTCCCAAATCCACAGTGAGTTGGTTGTTATTTAATGTGTCCAGTAGATGGTGCCAAAGTAACATTCGTAGATGATTAGGCAGTCTCACAGGCTATTCCAAGATAATTTGTTCCCACAGCCAGCCATCCTCCTTTGCCTTGGAAAGGTGAAGTCTGCATTTGCAATTGCTAATGCCAGCTGGACAGCCCCCTGCCTATATATTGAAACTGGATGGTATTGCTTGTTTTACTTTTGGTATTGAAAGAACAAAGGTCAAACCATTAATTATCTTAGAGCTTTTATAGCCCTTTACTGATAAGTTTTTATGAAATCATAAAATAAACATAGTCTGAAACTAAATCGGAAAGTGTTGTGAACACGAAGGCAAAAATTTATAGTCATATATCATATTTTTAATTTTAGAAGTTATTTGAAAGGTGTGCTGTGTTTTAAATTCACACTACACACACTGTTTTTTCCTAGTGTTATTCTTTAATCCTAAACAAGAGCACCCTGTTTGATCTTTTATAGAGAATGTTCCATCAATTGAATAGTCAAGATGCTGTAAAGGGTTTCAGTTTAAATTTACAAAGCTGTAGATAATAAAAATCATTTGCTAAGCAAAGTAGAAGAAAAGTCATAATGTAAAAGGATTTAAATGTTTTTGGCAAAATGGTTGAGAGCACAGACTCTGGAGAGAAAAAAAATCTGGATTCCAATGCTTGTTCTGTATGATCTGGGACAAAGTTCTTAGATTTTATTCTGAACCTTTGTTTCCTCAGCTGTATAATGCAGATAATAATGGGTTCTTCCTCATAACTTTGCTCTAAGATAACATGAGTACAAACAAATCACTGGGAATACGCATAGCATGTAAGTCCTAAATAAACGCTAGCAATATTAATTATATTATCATTATTTAATAAATGTGAAACTTTGTGAACTCATGTCTAAAATATCGAAATTTTAATGTGTAATTTGGACCTTTCATCTACAGTAAATTTGTCTTTTTTGTTTTTAAAATATCTACGGAATCATCTTTGTTATAGAATGCAACGCTATCTTCCATTCAAATAGCATGACACTGAGAGTATATTTAATTACATTTGAATGGATTTCAATTAAATCAGGATTTAATTTGTAAGTCAGACAATTTACTCATTCTTTTCTCTGAATGACACATTCAGATTCAACAGATCAATATTTATATTCTTGAAATTTAAATATAGCTCCAAATTTTGTATTAAAATATAATAAATATTTCAGAACTCGTACCTCATGGATTTCAAATAAGGCATCCTACCATATAGTTCCGTTGATTCTGTAGCTACAATCAGACATGTGTTTCATGTGAGTTCTAAAAGTTTGTTCAAGGCAACTTTAATGGGACCCCTGAAACTTCCCAACAGTTTCATTTACGGAGGTTGCTGCACCTGTGCTACACTGAGAACACGTCAATAAAGCCTTGACAACTTTGAGACAGCCAATTACAAAGGGCTCCCCAGAGAATCTCCAACCGGCCTGTGCACTGGGAGGACAGAGAGAGTGGAGCCTTGGGAAGTTCCCCCCATTTGCAGGGGGAAGGAACCTAGACCCCTCCTCTTCCTGTGTGGTAACCTGGGATTTTATTTGTGAAATGGGGACCTGTTAACAGGAACCCCTCTCGCTTTACTGTATTGTTTTCCTTTTTGCCCAAAAAATCCTATAATCCCCTCACCCTTCAAAGTGTCTGTGAGCCTAATCTTTCCTGGTCCTGTGACAACAACCCAAGTTGTAGCTGAACTAAGGAGAAAGTTCAGTAAGGAAATTATAGTCTACCAAAGAATTAAACATATTTTGATGCAATAATCACTGAAATCTTATTTATTATATTGGCATAAAATTATATCAATGAAAAAATAGAAGGTTCAGAAATAGACACAATGGATTATGATAATTTAGAATATAAAGAAGTACACATTAAATATTGGTGAACTGAAGAAGGTTCAGAAATAGACAGTGGATTATGATAATTTAGAATATAAGGAAGTACACATTAAATACTGGTGCACTGAATAGTATTTACTCGATAATGTGATAAATGAATTGTTCAGAAAATGCTAGATGCACACATTTTAACATATTTAAAATAAATTCTAGAAAGATTAAAAGGGCAATTTTTAAAAAATCAAATGTTAAGAAAACCAATCCTTTCAAAAATTCTGCAAGATTTTTAGTACTATTTGCGTGGTATGACTGGGAAAGTTTATCTGAAAAAAGTTAAATGGCCTGCCCGGGCCACAGTGTTAATTAGCAGAAGAGCAAGGAATCAAATACAAATTGATTTGAATATAAAACCTACAATTGTTCATTAAAATTCTACATAAATTACTTAGAAGAGTCCTCAGCATGTTTTAGACTAGATAACCTTATTATTAGTGGTGGTGATGTCATCATCACTGTCATTATTACCCATATAGCAGGAAGATGATTGTAATATTAAGTGAAATAAATTTATCAATTTATAGATATATAACATTCTGGAGACAATGTAAGTTACTAGTATGCTTTTGGATAATGTTGCCAAAGGTTAAGCAGAACCATTAGAATGCTGAAACCTTCTGAACTAGTAATTCTTTGTAATTCATTTCAAAGTAATAAGAAGAAGTGAGTAGGCCGGGCGCGGTGGCTCAAGCCTGTAATCCCAGCACTTTGGGAGGCCGAGACGGGCGGATCACGAGGTCAGGAGATCGAGACCATTCTGGCGAACACGGTGAAACCCCATCTCTACTAAAAAAAATACAAAAAAAATCAGCCGGGCGAGGTGGCGGCGCCTGTAGTCCCAGCTACTCTGGAGGCTGAGGCAGGAGAATGGCGGGAACCCGGGAGGCGGAGCTTGCAGTGAGCCGAGATCGCGCCACTGCACTCCAGCCTGGGCGACAGAGAGAGACTCCATCTCAAAAAAAAAAAAAAAAAAGAAGTGAGTAAAAACACTTTCTGCACAAAGAAGCTTATGTAATAGTAAAAACTCGGAAATAATAAAATGTTGAATAATTGACATTATTTAAATTATGCTACATTAGCATAATAAAATATTAGGTAGTTACTTTTAATGATAATTATGGGGATAATGCAGGAAAAACTATTTGTGAAACCTCAAATGGAAAAAAGTAAATGTAAACATGGTAAAGTTGTAACTAAATGCAATAATAGAGCTTATTTAAGAACTGGAGCACAGAAAATTACACAGAGAGTTGTCATGGGGTGGAGAAGAGGATAGAGTTTAGGCGATCTTTTTCTTTGCTCTTTTTAATGTTTTTAAATGTTTTTTAATTTATAAAATAGGAGGTAATACATTTAGGCAATTTGCTTAATATATTCATGGATATAATTATAATTTCCAAATATAAATGTAAGTATATTTGGCTAAGTTCAAAATAATGTGAGCTTTAATTAATTGCTTCAGCTATTTCAAAGAGAGAAATTCAACAAATTAAATAATATAGGTTTTCAGATTTCTCTTTCTTTTTGTTCAAATTTGGAAAGTTTTTTCATCCTTAAATTAATTCTCAATTAATAATCATTGGAGGGAGAAATTGTATCTATATTTTTATAGGAGTCTACCATAATGAAGGTCAATCACTTTGGTAGTCTTGGAAGAATTTAAAGACTTTTCTGACTTCTCTCTCTGTTCATTAATGTGCCATTTTGAAAGCCAAATTAATGAAACTCTTCCTTGTATAGCTCATCCTTATCCCATAAATTCATCTAGTTAATGTTAATGGGAAGATAATGACTACATTCTTGTGTCCACAACTACCACCCTTGCTTTAATATATAAAGATCGATGATGAGTCGAAGTATGAGAACATTGACCAAGGAGGGGGCTGGAAATGAGATTGAAATTGTGCACCAACCTGTTGTGACCTCTTTTTAAACCTTTAAAGTACAAATGATTTTACTGCGTCTACTTCTATACTTAAAAGATATTAGCCTTAATTTGAAATGATTTTTTTAATCAATCATTATCCTTGACTGAATTCCATCTGCTGTTCCTAATACGATAATTCCTTGAATCTAAGATGTCAATGATTGGAAGCCTTATCATTATTTCGTGAACTACTAAGAAAAAAAAATACTACAAATTAAACTATAACCAACAATGCTTTCTTATCTATGAGATGTGTTATTTTGTACTTATTTAGATCACTTGCTTAGACTTTAGTCAGGATAAAACTTCTGTACAAAGTCTAAACAAGCGCTGCGGTCTTGGATTTCTTCCAAATTCTAACACCTGTTCTGCAAGTTTAAATGCCAGGGTTCCCTTGAATATTACCAAATAACCATATTGCTTGCTCTCGTCTCTCAGGTGTTTTCTTAAACACACTGAAGGAATTCTGAACATGATACCTCACAATATACTGCTTTAGTATATGGATTATTTTTAGCTGAAGGCTCTTGAAAAATAGCAAAGGCAGGGAGAAACATTTGCTGAACTCCCTTTATCTACATAAAGATAAATCCTCCATATGAAACACTTGTTATCAATCACTTTTACAGGAGTTTCATCAACCAGGAAAGACTGACTCATCACAGGAGAGGGGACTAGAGACTGACACCACACCCAGACGAACTTCTTCACAAGCTGTCATATTTCCCACTCCTTCCTCCTCCAAAGTCCACTCACCTTTCTTAAAAATTATTTACCCTTCCCTAAGTTGTCTATCCCCCCTCTATTTCCCTGTATTCCCCTATATATTATATTCCTTTGTATGTAGTATATATGCTCCAGAATCTCACTGCTTTCTTTTTTTTGGGTATTCACTTTTTCTCTGCAATGTATGCACACATAATACTAAAAACTAAGAAACGTACATTCTTTTTCTCCTGTTAACTTTACTGTTTTCAGTTTATTTCACAGCCTCAGCTATCAAACCTACGAGGGTAGAGAAGGAAAATCTTTCCTCCCTCTAACTCTTTTTCAGAGAGTCCTTCCCTGACCACCATATACAAATTGTGACAACATTACCCATATTCCTATCCCTTTTCTCTTCATTATTCTTCTTTACATCACTTATTGTCATGTGACATGAAAATCCTTCACTATTTAGGTGTGTATTGTCTGTTCCCCAAACACACTAGAATATACATTTTATGTTGGAGGGATTTCTCTTCTTCTGTTTTTTCTTTCCAGCACTTCCTACAATTCTTACCTCCTCTTATAATAGGAATGCAGTAAATACATGATGGGTAAATAAATGACTATTCATCTAAACTACAGAAAATTCAGAAAAGTTCTTCTAGTTCACAGTAATCTCCTTTCCCTTGAAAGACAGACTACTCACACTGAGAAAATTCATTTCTCTCTTAACCCTATTCTATGCTGACACTTTTAGCTGACACCGTCTTTTCATAGCTGTGTTAATATTAATACATATGCAAGTTGCCACAGCTCTTAGGCTTTGGGTGCACCATCTCCTTCCATTCTGAATAAATTGATGATAAAACTACTTCTGGCCAACTCTGGGATTATCAGCCATATGACTCTTTTCAAGTTATTTAATTTCTGAAAAACTCATGGGTTTGGTTATATGGACTCAATTAAATACTAAATATAAATAACATAGTATAACATCTGACACATACATGCACTATACATATTAACTATTATTAAGTTTTGACCTTAAAGTCCTCAGGGCTCTGTTCTAGCACTCTAGATATATTGATCAAAATATTCAAATCTATCTGAAATGCATTACGTACAGAAAAGACAGATTCATGGGGCATGGCTCAATACATATTCATTTAAATAGAATAAATGTGGAATTTACTCTATTGATGTCTAACTGGAAACCAAATAATTCAGAAGGTGGTAGAGAAAGATAGATGGAGAAATAAAGAATACAGTCCTGCTCCAGGTTTAGCAATATTTAATCATGGACAGATTACATATTTTCAAATAATTTACACTCTAGATAAAGAATGAAAAAAAACAAACATCAAAGTGTTTAGACTTCTGTCTATGATATTCCTGTACCTGAAATGGTTTGCCTTCAACTATTCTATGGCCAGTTTATTCATCATGTTTAACTTTTTCAGAGAGTCTTCCCCAACTACTCTAGATGGTGGAGTGATATGGTTTGGACCAATGTCCCCGATCAAATCTCATATCAAACTGTAATCCCCAATGTTGGAGGTGGGACCTGGTGGGAAGGGATTGGATCATGATGACAGTTTCTAATGGTTTAGCACCATCCCCCGGTGCTGTCTCTCAGCTGAGTTCTCACAGTATCTGGTTGTTTAAAAGTGTGTGGCACCTACCTGCTCTCTCTCTGTTTCTCCTACTCCGGCAGTGTAAGAAGTGTCTGCTTCCCCTTCGCCTTCCTCCATGATTGTAAGTTTCCTGAGGCCTCCCCAGCCATGCTTCCTGTACAGCCTGTGGACCTGTGAGCCAATTAGGCCTTTCTTTATAAATTATTCTATCTCAGGTGTTTCTTTATAGCAGTGCAAGAATGGACTAATACATGGAACCTTGATAAATTATTCTCTAATATTACATCCTATTCATTTTATGTATAGCACTGTTCATTTTTAGTTGTTTTTACTACTATTTTGGTATACTCATTTCTTCCGGGTTTCTTCTACTAGTGTAGAATCTAGTAAGGACAGGAACAAATTAGTACACTTCCGGCATGTACCAGAAGGCTTGACACACAAAAGGTAGTCAATTAGTAGTTGTTAAATATATCAATTAAATAAAGAACAGTGTTCAGCAAAATACAGTCAAGGAGATTTGAAGAAATTCTTTAAAAATATTTGAAAAATTGTTTTGCTAAATCATATCCAGACAATTTTAGTATCACAATAAAAAACGATTGGAAAAAAACTGTATTACCCTTTGTTAATATAAAAATGAGCAGAGTTTGTATCCTCTCTCTCACATTTGCAAATCAGTAATTATGTGAGGCAAAGGAAGAGTGCCAGATTGGTGTAGTGGAAAAATAATCACAATGATCCTGGATTCAAGGAAATCTGATGTTATTCTCTGGCTTTTTTCCAATTGTAATGTTGGCAAAGTCACCGAACTCTCTTGGCCTTGTCTCCTCTGTGACCTGGTAGATATGAAATAAACCCTGAGAACCCTGCAGTCTTTTCTACTATTACTTTGATTTTCATTTCTCTAGTACTGTTTTTTAACTCTTGTAACGCAGTCAAAAACAGTGCAACTTCCACTTGCTTTTAATAAATAGAAGCACAAAGTGACTTTGTGACTTTTGCTAATGTTCTTCTAACTCCATTTTACTATCAGTTGTCATCTTAGGAGGACTGGGGAGAAAAAAACTTGGTGATTTTTCCCAGCGCTGACGGATCTTGAGGCGTGAACTTCACAGACAGAAACCTGTCCATATTTAATAGAAATAAACCAAGAAGTTAATTTTAAAAACATGTTTAATTCTCCCTGTGGAAATCAACACCTGCCCTTTCACTGCTTAATGTATTTACTATGATGAGTTTGAAAGTTCTGAATAGATGCAGCCATGTTTATTACTAGGAAAAATGTGGTAGCCATGTTCAACAGAGAATAAAGCCATTATCCCCAAATAACCGACCTGCATATAGATTTCCCATAAGAGCCTCTTTATGTCCAGTAAAAGAGAGCCAAGTCCCCCTTTAACAGGCAGCACTGTTGGCAGAGACGGTAGACTACTGCCTGGGTTGTCACTCCAAGGGCATATTTCAATTACATTCTGTTGACAGATTGTTTAAATATAACTCATAAAAGTTTCTCCTCCTTGAGACCTTCAGTACTTTGACCCTGACCTCAGTTCCCTATCACTTTCCTAGCTTCAGCTTTTTCTCTATCCAAACACAATGACCTCAGTGACAGGCAACCTCACGGCCACTTTTGATTCTTGCTTCTTTTGGACATTTTACAGATCCTCTATGTTAAGTCCAATTCGTTTGTTTTGTCACTACCGCTCCCATGTTTAAAGCATATCGAGGACGACGGCCTTAGAGTTATGCCCAATTGCTGTGCTTCACATTTATGGTTTCCAGCCTCAGCTGAGCCTTCATCTCTATACCTTTTAAGACATGGCTCTACATAATGATTGTAGTGTTTACTGTGTACACACAACACGTCAGGGTCTGTATGCTGCATTTTACATTAAGTATCTTTTTCAGTACTTTGGATGCCCTGTGAGGTAAAAATGAGGCTGAGGAAACTGAGGCAAAGAAACAAGAGGTTACAACATTTGTCTTGTTTTATACAGGTAGAAAATGCCAAATGAGTGGCACTCTCTGGTTTCTCTCGCATCTACGCCCCTGCTTACAAGCAAGCCCTCGATCAGCTCCTTCCTCTCTATGCTGAGACAGTTGGCAAAGCATAGGGGTGGAGGTTCTGGCAAAGAATTCTTAAAGCATGTGTTGAAGAATTATGTATGTATTTAAAAACACATCAGCCTAATGGAGAAATCTCAGTTAATATTTATTTTTGTCTACTTTTATAACTAATGCATGATGGCTGTAGAAAATTTTGAAAATGCATAAAAAATATATATGTATAAAGAAAAAAAAGAAAATCATTCATAATCTCACCACCCAGAGGGGACCACTATTAACATCTGATTCTTTGCAATGTTAAATAATTTAACATCTTTAAATAATTTGACATTTTTAAACAAAAGCAACTTATTATTTATATAATTGATATATAATTATGATACATATAATACAAATACACAGACATTGGAAGGTATTCAAACTCAGGGAACTAATATTTCCAACTACCAATACACGAGGTTACAAAATTAGGAAAGAATAAAATATCCATTCAAAATGCAAGATAGACCAGCAGTATTACCGTGATAAAGCACAAAAGATTTACCAATATGGTTTCAGATTTCACATTGTAAATAACTTTTAAGATGCTACCAAAATTTTGGCGTTATCTCAAAGAAAAGTATACAGAATTTCCTGAAAGCTAATTGAAATTGTCTGCCTCTTCCAACTACATATGTGTATACGTCCCAGCTTTCTTCATCTACTTCAATCAAAACAAAATATCTCAACAGATTGAATAAAGAAGCAGGTATGGTAGTCCAACTATCTTCTACTAAACCAGACATTATACTGTTAAATTACATTAAAACATAAATGTTAAAATGATATCAAACCAACGGCAACCTTCTCAAAGTTTTGAAAAATACAGATTTTAAAAAATAAATATCATTTATGACAGCATGCAATAGGTTTATCTTTAAATAAACTGACAAATAAATATATTTTAATTTAAATTTTAATTTCTAATTTGATAAGTATAGGTAGATAGAGTATACATAAACTGAAGTTAATTGGGTCCTCAACAATTCTGAAAAATATAAAGATCCTACATGCAAAACCTTTGAGAACCATGATCTAAAAGAAATGCACAGCCAGGCACGGCCAGGCGCGGTGGCTCACGCCTGTAATCCCAGCACTTTGGGAGGCTGAGGTGGGCGGGTCACGATGTCAGGAGATTGAGACAATCCTGTCCAACATAGTGAAACCCCGTCTCTACTAAAATACCAAAAATTAGCCGGGTGTGGTGGTGCACGCCTATACTCCCGGCTACTAGGGAGGCTGAGGCAGCAGAATCGCTTGAACCCAGGAGGCGGAGGTTGCAGTGAGCTGAGATTGCACCACTGCACTCCAGCATGGGCGACAGAGCGAGACTCCATCTCAAAAACAAAACACAGAAAGAAAAAAAAAAAAGAAAAAAAAGAAATGCACATGGCAGTCCTCAGACAGATGTGTTTATTATAACACTAACCACAGAGTTAGCCTACATATTGATGACCGTGTGACTAGATAAGTAATAATCATAATATTTTATGCAAGATTTACTATGTCCCCTTGTTGTTCTAAATGTTTTGCTTATTATATGATTAAATCATGTAATCGTTACAACAAACTTATGAGGAAGACATGACTATTACTTCCATTTTATAGATGAGAAAGTGAGATGTTCATGATTTGCTGGTAAATAGTGGAGGCCACAATTTAAGCCCACCGTCTTACATTAAAGTCTACGAGCTTAATCACTCTGCTATGGGAGTTCCTCTAGAATGTGGTATTTGAATGGAGCAAAGCAGCATGCAGTAGTGAGAAACAATAGGTGAGGACTGCATAGCCTCGCATGGGTAGATGCCTTACAAATAATGTCATTTTTAAAAATGTGGGAAGAGGGGGGCGATTTGTATGGTAGAAATAAAGAGATGATCAAAGTATGTCACAAATCGCAGTTTATTGCTCTATAATATGGTTTGAATGTCTGTCCCCTCCAAAATTCATATTGAAATCTAATTGCCACTTTAACAGTATTAAGAAGTAGGATTTTTTTTTTTTTTTTTTTTTTTTTTTTTTTTTTTTAATGGAGGCTTGCTCTGTCATCCTGGCTGGAGCGCAGTGGCTCAATCTCAGCTCACTGCAACCTCCGCCTCCCAGGTTCAAGCAATTCTCCTGCCTCAGCCTCCTGAGTAGCAGGGACTACAGGAGCCTGTCACCATGCCTGGCTAATTTTTGTATTTTTAGTAGAGATGGGGTTTCAGCATATTGGCCAGGCTGTTCTTGAACTCCTGATCTTGCGATCCACCTACCTTGGCCTCCCGAAATGCTGGGATTACAGGCATGAGCCACTACATCCAGCCAAGAAGTGAGATCTTTAAAAGTGATTAGGCCGTGAGGGTTGGGTGGAATTAATGCCATTATAAAAGGGCAAGTTACACCCCAGTTTGTCTTTTTTCCTCCTACCTTCCACCATGTGAAAACATGGTGTTCCTCCCCTCCTGAGGATGCAGTGTTCGAGGTACCATCTTAAAATCAGAATCACCAAACCAAGAGTGCCTTCATGTTAGCCTTCACAGCCTCCAGAACTGTGAGCCAAAGAATCCCTGTTTATAAATTACCTAGTTTGTGGTATTCTGTTACAGTAGCGAAAAATGAACCAAGACACCATAGAAGAATTTTTTTCCCCTTAGGTTCATAATGCTTAAAGAGACAGAGAATAGGAAGAACAAATCTCACAGGGAATACGCTTGATAGATGAGGTACATGGACCACATGGTGAGTGAGTTCCAAAATGACTGAAATCGAATTGCTCAATTAGGATGGAAACAGGCCTCTGTAGAAAGCAAAGTCCAGTTAAAGTTTGAGGTATATGTTTCTATAAGTGGTTCTCAGGTGAGACTGTCATGAGTGACAAAGCAGGGATCTTAGATTAGAGGCAAGGTGACTGGTGCTGGGTTCAGAGATTAGCTCAAAGGCAGGTGTGGCTCTGTCAAAACTGAGGGCTCAGTCTTCCGAGAAGCAGCTGACAGTGTAGCCCTGAGTCAGCATGTGTAGGGAGGTGGCTCACAGAGTGTAGACGACATGGTCTTAAGCTTTCAGATTGTGTGTGTATGTGTGTGTGTGTGTGTGTGTGTGTGTGTGTGTGTATATTTTTTTTTTTCTTTTTTTGAAGTCCAGTAGTTGAAATCAGTAACTCACATATGGTGTATGATAAGGCTAAGGCGTGGTGTCACATTCCTGAGGGCAGGGGAAGATCACTCCAAGTTCTCACATATGGAGTAGGATAAGACGTCACATTTTTGAGAGGCTGAGGAAATACACTTCAAGTTCTTATCACAGCAAAACATACATCGCTCACACAGCAGAGTACATGTTTGGAGTCATTTCAAAGCCACATGACAGGAGAGAATTGTATCGCTGTGACTTTATAGCAAAATACCACTTGTATAAATGTTGAAGACACATAAAACAGCACCATACATTTTCAAGGATAAACAAGTATCTCAATAAATGTGTAGAAGGTGAATTGGAAAGATATTTACTAGTTGCTTCCAGACGACTTCTGGTGGGGAAAATAAATGGACTAGAAAATAAGTAGATGAAAAATATAAATAAAATAGAAAGTCACTTCACAAAATGATACTGATAGTATGCAGTGAACTGAATAATATTGTTAATTTAATTTTTATATCAAAGTTAGCAAGAACAATGAAAATTACGTCTACCCAAATTTCCCACCCCTCATAAAAACATAGCCTACAATTGTCTTGAAGAAAGAGATTCTCCTGTCTCTGCCATGGTGACAGGGATATGCCCAACTAACTGTGGAAAACAGTCAGCTCTTCGTTTCAACTTTACTCATCAGCCTCACAGTCTGACTCTGTTTATGAGGCTCTCCTCCACCAGCCAGAAAGGATGACATGCCATACCTGCAAAACTTGTACAGCATCAACAGAATGAATCTTTCCAACAAGCCAAAACATTGACTATTGTGGCATAGAATATGTCCCACCCATTACTAAATCTAGATATCCTTTTATTCCACCTTCTCATGATTTTCTTTTTCCTGGAAAACAAAAGGATTTCTTTCATAGTCCAGCTAGCGTGATACATCAGCGAGTCAGAATTCTAGCTTTGTTGTAAGGTTTCGTGAATGTCCGATCCTCTTATTTTGTACTTTTCTATTTCCTAGGTAAATCTGAGTATTTCACCCAGTTTTCCTTCACTAGGCATTGAAAACTCAGTTTTTTCTTACAAACCTTCATGTCTTCCTGCTCATTTGCACAGCCTTATCTTGCACCTTCTATAAAACGGAGAAACTTGACATTAAAATGTAATTTTTATTACATTTTGAGGGATTCCCAGATAATTTTTTCCCCGATCTCCTTAGGTAGGGACTTCTTTACTATAGTCGCCACACACATCTATTACCCTCCCCAACTTCTACACAATTTGGGGGGGCATTCCTCCCTGCTCCCACCAATCAAGGAGCCAGGTATCTCTACCGAGCTGAGTAAATGTAGAAATCTTACTACTTCCAGTTGCTAGCACCCACATTACCTGAGGGGACTGATTCCTAGAGGTCAAAGACAAATGCTGGGTTTGGTGCCTGAGTTGGTTTTAGGCTTCATTTTCTTCCTGGCTTCCTCCTCCCTGGCACAGGTTCAAAGTTGTTTCTTTCCTCATAACTAGATCTGAAAAAGCAAGGCCCATTCTACTAGAAGACCTTGTATTTTCCGGGGAGAATCTACAGAGTGAGCAGTTTGAAAGTGTAGATGGGAGGAGGGCTCTTCAGGCTGTGGCTGCTGAGTGAGAGCGAGGTATTGCCAAATTGGTGCACGTATTTGTGGAAAGGAGACAAAGTTTCTGAGTCTTGAGCTGCACCCTTAATTCTTCACAGACATGTCGATTTTAAAGTTAAACCTACAACCACTTCCTTGCGTAGGGTCAAGCAAGCATGGTATGAAGAGAGGAAGACAAATGAATTGTTTTCCAAACATTCCCCAGGACTTCAGTTCCATAAGGTATCATCTGGTCGAATTCGTCGGTGGAAGTTGTCTGGTTCCTCAGTTTCACCCATTCTATGGCCAGCCCAGACTTCCCCAGGTAGGACTCATGCCCCTTCCTCCAGAAAGCAGAACTTCTCCTGTCCTAAATCCTCCATTCTCTCCATCTACCAGTTAAATAAATCCCAGGCAGTAGACGGAAAGCTCCTTGTCCTGAAGTATAATATCCATCCTTGTAAAATACTACATGGCCTTATCTTTATCCTTACATTTAGGAATTTCTAGTATTTCTCCCTCTTTTGTTGCTTCAGGTGCCAAATAAAACAAAACGCTTCATCAAACCAACGACATACATCATGTGTCAAGTATGTGCCTCAAAGTAACTTGTTGCGTACTCCTTACTTCTGTATACAGGCTCACAGTTTCTTAGTATTTACTAACAATCAGAATGCAATTCTTTAACTTTTTTTGTTCCCCTTTGTACATCATGTGTCACCTTTAATTCTTTGTTCATCCTAGTTACTGTGAAATTTTTCATTTACTTGCTTTGTAGTTACTTTGAAGAGTAAAATGTAGATGAGATGCAGTATACTGTTGGGTTTTCTAATACTACGGGGAGTGTTTCATTGGTTTGTAAAGTTAAGGCCATTGTAATAAATTTGCTCCTTAAAATTCTACTGACACTTCTTCTTAATATTTTTTAAGAGACAGCTGTAACATTGTTTGCAAACGTAGTATCACCCCAGCGAGAAACTAGCTTTGTGCTTCGGTCATAAAAGGGACACAGGTTTGTTTTTTGTTTCATTTTCTTTTTTATTATACTTTATGTTCTAGGGTACATGTGCACAACGTGCAGGTTTGTTACCTATGTATACATGTGCCGTGTTGGTGTGTTGCACCCATTAACTCCCCATTTACATTAGGTTTCTAGTAGGAAATGGAAAGGAGAGAACTACTGAGTCAAGCGCAAACTCCCCACCAGGCAGAGAGCAGCCCACTATATACAACTGTCCTTGTCCGGCTCCCTCCGCACCTTCCCTCGTCTGGGCCCAACCCCATTCCACCCACACCCCGCCCCAGGCGCACTGGCTGGGACCGACAGGCCGGGACTAAAGTGACAGCTGACTCTGCCGGGCGGAGTGCGTGTCCTCCCACCGTGCCGGCGCTGAGCTGACAGTCCGCTGCCAGGGAAAGTGACAGCCGCAGCCGGCTCGCAGCCAGCGGCCAGACGCCCGCGGACCATGCTCTGCAGTCCGCAGAACTGGGGCGGCTCCTATCAGCGGGTCCGCGGGGGGCTTGATGCGCAGGTAAAGTTCTCTGGTTCTTAGGGGAGAGGAGAGGCGGGTCGTGGGGCCACTGTGGGTGCGGGAGTGGAAGTGGGGAGAGGTGAGTCCTCGAACCTTGGATGTGGACTGACAAGCCCTTGTTTGAGTAGCCATCACACACGGGACAGACCGACCCGCATACACACTCAATCCTGGAAGCAGAGATCAGAGATCAGGGTGTGAACCACAGGAGCTCAGTCTTGGTAGTGCTGGAGGAGAGGAGGAGGCATATTTGTTTGAAGAGATAAGTAACTCCCCCATAAACAGAAAGGATGGGTGGACCTGTCATCGCTGAAGGGACACAGGTTGGAGGGGAATTCTACAACCACTGAGTGATCCCATTAAAACCGCAGAGCACTGGGGATTAATAATACTCAGTATGGATTTTGGGACCCAGGTCTGGGGTAAATCCAGAAACTTCAGACACTTAACTGTGCTCTGCTCTGGCGCACTATACCTCATGCTTCCACAATGGGAGTCAGATGCGAAGGCGGTAGTCAGAGAAATGAACCCTACAGTTGTGTATTAGCAACAATTCCCCTAACAAGAGTTCCATTTGTTTCACTTATCATCGCTATACAAGACATGGGCTTAGAAACAGCCCTGTTGTCCTAACAAAGAAAAACTACATAATTCCGATTCAGGGGCACTTGTTCTAATCTTGGCTTTTTCAGTAACTCTGAGTGTCAAATAGATGTGACATCTATTCTGATCACATACAAAATCAAACTATAAATTTATTTAAAATTAAGTTATATGTAAACTACTTTTATAAAAGTCTATAAAATAGAAGGGCTGAATAAGTTCCTTGAAAATGTGGAAAAGTTCCATCACTATAGTACTGTACCGTAGACATGGCAGGCTCAATTGTGCAAGCTGGTTTAATATCATTAGTGTAACAGCCAAGGTGACCAAAGGCAGTAAATTATGAATTTGTAGTTGAAAAATTATAAAACACAATTTTGTCACCCCAAATTCTAGTCGATTCTTCCTCTAGTATTCAAACACTGTTTCCTTGATTATTATTCAACTTTGACAGCCTTCATACAGGAATCCGCTTAAACAAGGTTGAAAATATTCATTTTAATTTCATTCTGTATTTGTTATTTCTATGATGTCAAATTTTTTAAAAAGTTGATGGTAGCCAAGCACAGTGGCTCACGCCTGTAATCCCAGCACTCTGGGAGGCCAGGCATAGAGGCACACTCATGTAGTCCCAGCTACTTGGAGGGGCTGAGGTGGAAGGATTACTTGAGCCTGGGAGATGGAGGCTGCAGTGAGCCATGTTCACTCCACTTCACTGAAGCCTGGGCACATAGTGAGACACTATCTCAAGCCTTGAAGCCTTGATGGCTTCAAAATGTATAAAAAACCTCTGTTTACCTACATATTGATTTCATATTTTTAATACAACAGATCTCAGGTAAAAATCCCTATGTAACTAAAAGCTAAGAACATACCTTTCTAATTGAATTTTTATGGCTAACATGGTGACCTGTGAATAGATGCTTCTAAGTATTTTTTGTGGGTAGTGATTAGCATCCATCCATTCATTCGGTCAGTCATCCAAAGCATGTTTATTATGAGCTGGGCCCTGGGCCTTGAGAAACTGGAGATTTCTCCAGAAGCTAGCGATACAGAGATAAATCAACTATAGTTTCTGTCTTCCAGTGGCACTAAATCTAGTAAGAGAGAAACACCTTCCAGGAAATAATGAGAGAGTTGGGTAATATGAGGGTATATTCAGTGAGTGCCAACCTGAAGGAGCTCTTAAGTCCTCCCTGAGGGGTATGTTAAGGTTGCTCTGGTAATACAGAACCTGTTTCAGAGCCTTGGACTGGAGTGAGAGGACAGAAATTCCAAAAGGCACTGAAACTTGAGTAGGATTGAAGCACAAAAGCCAGGAGAAAGGAGGCAGAAGGAAGTGGGCAGTAGGAAAGGTGTAGGTAGTGAAAAACAGGGCTGCATGGGTACTGAGTTGAGAGTGTGGATTTAGAACTGGAGTATAGAATAAACTAAGTGGTTTAGATCTTGTTTCCAATACTTTGTTGCAAGACCCTAGGTGAGTTTCTTAAACTCTGGGTGTTAGTTTCCATTTCCATAAAATAGTGGTGACAGAAATTATGCCATCATAAAGATATTTTACATTTAGTGAAATAATGTACTTAGTACAGAATTTAGCACATTTTAAGTGATTAAAAAATGTAAGTTTTATCTGTCTGGGCGTGATGGCACACACTGATAATCCCAGCACTTTGAGAGGCTGAGAGGGGTAGATCACCTGAGGTCAGGAGTACCAGACCAGCTTGGCCAACATGGGGAAACCCCGTCTCTACTAACAATACAAAAATTAGCCGAGCCTAGTGGCAGACGCGTGTAATTCCAGCTACTCAGGAGGCTGAGGCAGGAGAGTCGCGTGAACCTGGGAGGCAGAGGTTGCAGTAAGCCAAGATTGCACCACTGCACTCCAGCCTGGGTGACAGAACAAGACTCTATGTCAAAAAAAAAAAAAAAAAAAAAAAGTAAGTTTTTTTTTTTTTTTTTTTTAATTCTAAAGTTTTTCCTCCTCCATGAGCATCTACTTTCATTTTCCAGTAACTTCCTCCACTATTCCCAAAATCCTCCTATAAAATCCACAAAGGAAGCTTCTGAAATTAGGCATTATAGGATATCAGTAAACATAGCGATCTGTCACACAAACCATATTGCCATGAGGCCATATCTCAACATTAAACCCAAGGAAGCTTGAAAACAGCACATTTCAGAACCCTGGCTGTGCTATGATCTGGTGGTCTAAATACTTCTTGTTCCTCTGCCATAATCCAGAAGTAACAGGACCTCCATTCTAGTGAAAATTACTCTTAAATCAGCAATGTCGAGGTAAGTTTATGGAATGCCTACTGTAAGCTCAATAGTAAATAAATACAATAGATAATAAAATAGCGTAAATAAGATCTGTAGTGGACATGGGGACACACGAAATGAGAAACTCGTTTGGGGCCAATTGGGTCTGCAGACCAGAATTGCTGTCAGATTAAGAACAAATGAGTTAGAAAGATGATAAATATTTAATGGAGAAGATGGGAGTAAATTAGAACATTCGAAGATACTCAGAATTGTCATGTTCTATTTTTCTGCATACAAATTAGTATGTGCAATATATAATCAACTCAATGAGATCCATAATATGAATTCGATAATTATGAATGCATTGAAAAGTCATTTGCACATTCTTGGTGCTTGGTAAGGATTAATTCCCTTCATCAGCCTTTAAAAAAAAAAAAAAAAAAAACCTGGCTGCTATTCCTTCTGGGATGGTTGGACTTTACTGTGATTCAGCATAAGATACCTGGTTCACATCTAAGGAGGCTATTTACCAGAATATATAAAGGGCATCATATAAGATGCTTTCACATGAAAAAATGGTCCTAGAAGGAATGTTAAACCAAATACTGATGTCTCAGTCTGCTAAAATAGCCATCTGCAGTAGCTTTGCAAGGCTTAGGTGCCTAAAACAACCATGTTACTTAGTTCATTATTCTTTGTGTCAATTGGATTGTGTCCTGGTTTGGGTCAGTTTGGCCGGTAACTCCTGCATTCTCTTATGCATAGGATTGTTGCGAGAACTAAATACAGTGACAGTGATTCTACGATTGTAGAATCCGCTGGCAGATGGGCTGGTAGCCAGATAATCTAGAACCACCTTATTCCTATATCTGGCAGTTTTCAAGCGATTGGCCTGGTAATAGAGCATCAGATGAGTGCCTTAGTTCTCCTCCACATGATCTGTCATCCTTCAGCAGCCTAACTCCAGCTCAGTCACATGGTGCACTCAGTATTCTAAGCACAGCAGGAGCCAAAGTATTGAGCCTTTTTGAGGCTTAGAATTGGAGCTCTTTCAATGTCACTCCTGTTGTATTTCTATGATCAAAACAAGACACAATGCCAGCCCAGATACAAAGGGTGCGAAATAGATTCCACCTCTTGATGGGAAAAGCTGCAAAGAATTGGTAGCCATTTACAGTTTTCCACAGAAATATATGTGTTTTGGATATGAATCAGATCCTTGCATTGGTGGCAAATTATCACATTAGCAACTCCCTGTGAAATTTGAACTTATGACATAAAATATATCCTCCAGGTTAATTAGATAATTTTTAGAACATTTTTTCCAATAATTTGTGTACTTATTTTTTAGAAGTATGTTGGTAACAATAGTGATGACAATTTTATTGTTCATATATTTGAGTCATTGTTTTGGGCTAATGGTGTGATAAGTATTTTATATTTATCACTATATTTAGTTCTTGCAAAAATCTTATAATGATAAATGCCATTTTGGTAAATTGTATATATCTTACATGATTGATATTATATAATTTGTTATAACACAGAGAACAGATCTGGCATCAAATATATTTTCTCATCTCTACTTTGGGCATTTTGTTGTATATGATAAAATTTGGATTTACTCATTCCTTCTAGCTTCAGAATTTTTTAAATTGGTAAATACTGATTATGGAATCAGAACTGAGTTAGAGAAGATCACTAGAAAATTTCTTAAATGTTAGACAGTTTCTAAAAATCAAAATTAACTTGGTGACTAGTCTTACTTTTTAAAATGCAAAGAGATTGATGCTGACTATAAAAACATAAAATGGTTGTTTTTGAGACATCTCTTTTTAAACCTCTTTTCTCTTAGTTAAACCAATATAGTAAATGGGAAAACTTTATGGAAATGTTATAACCCACCCCAAAATAACATGTAATTGTGACAAATACGTAATTATGTATATAATTTTAAAAATATGTAAACACATATAGAAGTACACCAGAGAACTATTACATTCTCTTATTTTTCTATTTTTCAGAAAAAGAAAACTATCTTTAGCAATTTAAATGCTTTACATTTATCTTATATATACATAGACATATATAATACATATGTGTATAAATTATTCATGTATATTATACTGTCATATAATTGTATTAATTGTAAATAGCCAATATGGGCTATTAAGTTCAACGAACTGTCCCTCTGTATGTGTACAAATATATATGTACACATATATGTATATGTACGTATATTGTATATGTATATATTGTATACAAATACATATAATTGCAAATTTACAGTTCTAAAATCTCTCTATGTATGTGTTTGTACCTGTACCTACAATTTTCCTTTCCAACATGACTTATTGCTACACACACCATCGCCATGTTGAGGGAAATCTTGAAATTCCTCTAGTCCAACCACCATACAAGAATATCTTCACTTAACTATACTTCTTAAGAATTATAACAACATATCTGCAACTATTAGTAGAATAAATAATCTCAGGTTTACTTTTCTGACAAAATATATTTCAAATGTAAATTAAAAATATTTACTTTATACACTATTCTCTGTATTTTTTCTTTTCAGAAATGCAGTCCAGAGAAAAGTGCCTCATTTTTCAGTAAAGTGACATATTCCTGGTTTAGCAGGTAGGAATTTTACTAATATATTCGTAGCATTCCACACTGAAAAAGATCCCAAGGGAAATGACACCTGAATTTTCTTTAATCTCAATGTGAATTGTTGTACAAAATTGTCTCATATTACTTATTACACAGAAATCATAGGTAAAAACATACTAAACAGTTCCACAGATAACAGTACTAATATTCCTCCAATATGTCTGTCCCTTTATAGAGTTTTCATCTCATTAGCACTAGGGAAGGACAGAAAAATGAACTTCTTTTTTAGCATCGAGTGTATGCTATCCACTTTGTGTTTATTATTTCATTAAATTCTCCCCGAAGTGCTATGAGAAAGGCATTTACATGAGAAAAATTTAGGCTCAGGAAAGGAAAGCATCTGTCCATTGATACTCATGTAGGAGTAAGTATGTGTTTTATTTTATTTTATTTTTTTTTTTGAGACGGAGTCTCGCTCTGTCGCCCAGGCTGGAGTGCAGTGGCGCGATCTCGGCTCACTGCAAGCTCCGCCTCCCGGGTTCACGCCATTCTCCTGCCTCAGCCTCCCGAGTAGCTGGGACTACAGGCGCCCGCAACCGCGCCCGGCTAATTTTTTGTATTTTTAGTAGAGACGGGGTTTCACCGTGGTCTCGATCTCCTGACCTTGTGATCCGCCCGCCTCGGCCTCCCAAAGTGCTGGGATTACAGGCGTGAGCCACCGCGCCCGGCTCAAGTATGTGTTTTAAACCAATTTCTGATGAGTTCATGTTTCATGCTTTATTTTTGCTATGTCATTCTACTTTTTATTAGAAATGCTCTCTTATATACTCATATATGCTACTATTAAAACACACACAAACACACACAGCCCCAATCATTTTATAAGACATGTATTATGGGTTTCCTTATAGAATAATTCATCCATAGTGTATGATGAGGGCTCAGAATTTCTTCGGGAGATACCATTTTGAACTTTGATTTTAACACATAAATTAAATCGTATTGAATGGGAAGAGTTGATGTTTTCTTATTTTATAAATTCAGAAGCTTTCTTTAGAAATGTATTTCTTTTTCCCCATAACAGAAAGTCCATAATAATATGAAGTTAAATTTGTCTTTCTAGCTTTATGCCCCTTGCTTTACAGTTCACAGAAATAAAATTGCTCAGTTTTATCTACAGATATGTTCCCACGAAGGAATTAATCTTTTAAAAAATGATTGGCCCCAAACTCCGCTAGTCTTTAAAAATGCAGAGATAAATGACTTCGTTTCTGTCTTCTAGGAATTCGTAGTAGAATTAAAAAGATTAAAAAGTATACCACCATTACAAAAAAGGGGACAAGACAACATAAGCATAACTGACAAACACACGTTTTCAGGAGTGTCATCTAATCGAGTTTGCACAACTAGGGACTATTTCACAGATACCAATGTTTTCACTTAACATTTAAAGATGTGTAGGTATCCCAAGTACCTACATGGTATCCCAAGTTGAGCAAATAAAATGTGAAAACCACAATAAAAGGTGGGAAAGAACTGGCTGGGAAGTTTAGACGTGGTGAAAAACTGTGGGTTCAGACTGAGACATTTTTAAGTTTTGAGATACATATGAAGCATCACATGAAAATGAGTTTGGATATGTGGCTTCCAGGCTTCGAATAAACCTTTGACCTATAGATATGGATTTGGGAGTCACTGACTAGAGGACAGTAGTTGAAACCATGCGTATGAATGAGATCGCCCAGAGGAAGAACCCATTGAATAGGTTGAACAAATGCAACATTGGCAATCCTCAGTATTTAAAAGGCAAGAGAAAGAGGAGTCTACAAAAAAGCTAAGTAAAGGTGTTCAGAATACATTGTAAGAGAAGTATCTGATGAAATAGTATGAGTGACAGGAAAGAAAAGAGAGACTGTCAAGAAAGTAAAAAAATAAAGTGGTCAATAGGGCCAAATACTGAAAAGGAGTAAATTAAAATAATAACAAAATATTCTCCATTAAATTTGTCAACATGAAGATCATTGGGGAGCTTTTTAAAGCAATTGAAGTAGAAAATGTATATACTTGTGAGCAAATACTTGGGCAGAAGGGATTAAATTGTGATAAGATTTTCAAGTTACACAAATCTAGGAATCTCTTAAAGAGATAGCAAAACTATGTAACATTAAGCAGCACACTAGAAAAAAGAAAGCATAGCTAGAAATGTAAATGTGAGCTATTTACAGTTAATGTTTTTAACACTTCAAATTTGTGTATGTATAGAAATGTTTTCCAAACCTGAATTTTGTTTATGGAGAAGCTGAGAGGAAGAGTGACACCTGCCCCAGCTTTAAAAAATTCCAGTCTCTGGCTGGGCGCGGTGGCTCATGCCTGTAATCCCAGCACTTTGGGAGGCTGAGGCGGGCGGATCACGAGGTCAGGAGATCGAGACCATCCTGGCTAACACGGTGAAACCCCGTCTCTACTAAAAATACAAAAAATTAGCTGGAAGTGGTGGCGGCGCCTGTGGTCCCAGCTACTCGGGAGGCTGAGGCAGGAGAATGGCGGGAACCCGGGAGGCAGAGCTTGCAGTGAGCGGAGATCGCGCCACTGCACTCCGTCTCAAAAATAAATAAATAAATAAAAATAAAAAATAAAAAATTCCAGTCTCATTTTAAAGTCATAGGTATCACAGAATTTAAGTAATGCAAATAAAATTAATTTTAAATAAATGTAGTTTTAAAGTTTGATTATCAAGCTATAAAACCTATATGCATATATATTAAATATTGCAAACATTATTTTAGCATTCCTGAAGAAGCTGAAATTAAGTTTAATAAGCAAGATAAGATATAGCAAATCTTCAAATATGACAGCCTAGCATTCTGAAATCCATATCTTAAGTCAATCAAACAAACCATCAAGCTCTAACTGTGAATATCACATTTATTTTCTAGTTTAATTTGAATATCTCAGAATTAGATATGAAATATTTTCAGAGAATGTTGTTATCCAGAACTGTCATTGGCATGAATCTAATTTGATTTCTTATGTGGTGATTAAACAATTGTAGCAGAAACCTAACTATTGTTCAAGAGAATGTCCCTTTGAAGTCAAAGATGAATTGTATTCTCAGATCCATTTTTGGAGTTACAGAATAGTGTCAAATTATTTCCTAGAACAAATTCAAGCATCAATAATTATATGAATAACTCAATTAAAATGTGCTCAGAAGACACAATAATTAAAAAATTATATACTTATGAGCCTTAATTCCTAAGACAATAGCTATCTAGATCATTCTGATGATCAAATAATTACCAAGCCTTTATTAGCAAATATAATCTGTCACCAGTGTATAGTAATCATGGCCAGAGACATACATGGAAAAATGTAGTAAGAGTTTTCATAGGTCACAATCCTGTTATTATTTTAACCGGATACACTATTCAATATGTCCTTTTTCTCACATATTAAAAAATTTGTACATTAAACAACTTTCTCCCATCCTATAATTTTTGGCCAGATTGCTTTCTTTCCTTTTCCCATAACATAATACCTCTTTCCAGAAATGTTTTAAAAAGTGATTAATAGTAATAAAATTGATAATGCTACTATGTATTTGCACATTCTAAGTATTCAAATATTACTCATCTATAAAAGTTACATTTCAGCTCATCTTCCTAACAGAATGCCATTGTTTTTCTATTCTCTTCACATGAGTTGGTTGAGATATTTATGCACACTTGTTAATTCTAAATGTAGTCAAAATTTTCTCTAAGATAATAACATTTAAGAGTGGAAATTGTATTAGTCAGTTCTCACCCTGCTACGAAGAAATATCCGAGACTGGGTGATTTATAAGGGAAAGAGGTTTAGTTGACTCACAGTGCCACAGGCTGGGGAGGTCTCAGGAAACTTACAATCATGGCAGAAGGAGAAGCAAACACGTCCTTCTCCACCTGGCAGCAGGAAGAGGTGCTAAACAAAGAGAGAAAAGCTCCTTATAAAACCATCAGATCTTGTGCAAACTCACTCACTATCACGAGAACGGCAGCATGGGGGTAACCACCCCTGTGATCAGTTACCTCCCACCAGGTCCCTTCCACGACATGTGGGGATTGTGTGAACTGCGATTCAAGATGAGATTTGGGTGGGAACAAAGTCAAACCATATCAGAAGTAATACATTTCACTGTCTGCTTTTTGCTAAGTTAGCCCTGGTTTATTTTACATATAAAACACCATCACTAGTCTCTGAAGTTCTTAATGTTTAACTGCCTGTAAAAATGAGAAATTAATCCTGTTCTGCCCGCTTTGGGGAGTTGTGAGAATCAAATTCATTGATGTGAATGTCCTTTGAAAAGAAACATCAGTCGGCCGGGCGCGGAGGCTCACGCCTGTAATCCCAGCACTTTGGGAGGCTGAGGCGGGCAGATCACGAGGTCAGGAGATCGAGACCATTCTGGCTAACACGGTGAAACCCCGTCTCCAATTAAAAAAAAAAATGCAAAAAATTAGCTGGGCGTGGCGGCAGGCGCCTGTAGTCCCAGCTACTCGGGAGGCTGAGGCAGGAGAATGGCGGGAACCCAGGAGGCGGAGCTTGCAGTGAGTGGAGATCACGCCACTGCACTCCAGCCTGGGCGACTGAGCGAGACTCCGACTCAAAAAAAGAAAAGAAAAGAAAAGAAACATCATTCTAAAAATACGAGATACATGTGTAAACTTTATTATCATTTTAGGAATAAAGCCCACAGGTTGATGGGACCTAGTATGTGTTATACATTTCACTTACTGAGAGGGCCAATTCTTGGTCCTCGTTGTTTCCCAAAAAGCTGCCTCAAGATTTGATTTAAATAAGTACCATTTTCTTATCACTTCCTTGCTTATTCTTTTTCCAAACTCTTGTGTGAGAAGGTAAGGCCACCCATGTGATCAGAGGCTATTAAAAGAGAGCAAAAGATGGTGGAGGGGAGCACACATCTGGGAAAAAAGTCAAGGTAGTTAAATCACTAATCCATGAAAGTCACAATCAAGTCAGCTTCAGTGTCACTTTTAGATGCTGCATTATTTGGGGACTCAGCATGAAAGCAAGAGGTCACTTTTCCCTGAACCAAAACCGCTGAGTTTTGCACAGTTCTAACTCAAAATGCTGAGGCAGTAAATGTTATTAAAAATGCTTTTCTAAAAGTCAATGCAGTCTTATTTTGAAAATGAATATTTATTTTATGGAATGAAGTAGAACTTAATATGACATGAAAGTAGTTTGTTGCTTAATATGTTTTTAAAAGTGCACTGCAGGAAAATGTCCAGCATATTTGAGCCAACAGAAACATGATTACGGAAAGTCCCTTCTTATTACATTTAAACCTTTTTGTTAGATATGAATTGTGGTAAGATATTATGTATTATACTAAAAGTAAAATAAAATCTAGTAGAATCTCTTGTTACCGTAGGGTTTAAATTCATCCCAGAGTCAATCAATTGAGATTATTTAGTAACAAGGCCAATGAAAGCAGTCCCAATTTGGAGTAGTTTAAGACATTGTTACCGCCTTGTGGGCTAATACACTTTATATGGACAGAACTTAGGCCAGTCAGAAGGCTTGGATTTAAATATAGGTTTACTTTCTTATTGAAAAAGTCATGTCACCAAAGTCACAAACTATATCTGATTTAAATCACTTCAGAGTGCGTTTGACTTCAAGTAACAGAATAGTCAAATAATAATAGTTTAAACAAACAGGTATTTATTTTCTTATGTTATTGGAAAGAGGGTGTTGTTGGAAATAGGTTGCTGAGCTATCTCGGAAATGTTATGAAAGGCCCAGGTTAGGTTGGTCACAATGGCTCACACCTGTAATCCCAGCACTTTGGGAGGCCAAGGAAGGCAGATCACTTGAGGCCAGGAGTTCAAGACCAGCGTGGCCAACAGGGCAAAACACTGTCTCTACTAAAAATAGAAAAAGTAGCCAGGAATGGTGGTGTGTGCCTGTAATCCCAGCTACTTGGGAGGCTGAGGCATGAGAATTGCTTGGACCCACAAGGCAGAGGTTGTAGTGAGCAGAGACTGATCCACTGCACTCCAGCCTGGGCAACAGAGCAAGAGTCTGCATTTTTCTGTCTTTCTGCTTCCCATCCTTATTATTTGACTTTTTATCCATAGTGGCAAAGATGGCTTTTATATCTCAAAGCATCATGGCTTCAAAGGACACAAGGGAAGGAGAAGGCAGCCAAAATGTTTTCTCCTTTTGAAGTTCTGTGCTTTCATTTGAAAAGGAAAGTTCTGCCTAGCAGATATTTGCTTAGGTATTGTTAGCAATACCTAATATAATAATATAATTAATAATATAACTCAGTTATATTATTAATCCCAAGCAGAGGGTAATGAGAGTACCAGGACTGGTTTAGATCAATTTTAATTCATAACTCTGTGGCTAAAATAAGACCTGACCATGAGTTCAAGAGATTTGCAACTGAAGAAATATCAGATCCCTGTTAGCAGAAAGATGGTAGAGCAGAGCTGTAGGTAAGTGCAATTCGTTCTCTCCACAGTAACTTCTGTGGTAAAACTACGCTATGCATCTTGTTTCCCTCCCAGTTTAGATCCACCGTTCTTGAATAATTATTCCCAGTGTCAGCCAGGATAAGCTCAATGAATGGAGGAGGGTAGAAAAACTAAGAGACTGGTGGAGACTTGCCTTGCTTCTTAAGGCATCAGTTCAGAAACTGCACTCTCACATTGGCTCATATTCTGTTGGTCATAAGGCCAAGGCCAGAGCTTATGGGATAGGGACAAGTCCTCCCCATCCAGTTGTACAATCTATAAAGTCAAGTGGCAAATTGTACAGAAAGTCCTAGTGGAACAGAAGAAAATTGCAAATTCAGAGGTTGGATTCGTTTCCCCTCCAATACAAGCCTAAAAGCCAATGTGGGTACTTGAGTGGTCAGGGTAATATTCTACTGTGAAAGTTTGCTATTTAAATTTTAGGAAGTGAGGTCAAGTAGTGAATGAGCTGAGCGGTGCACTTCCCAAATATAAGATGAATAAATGAAGTTGGTATTTCGCTGAATCATTGGATGTCTAAACAGCATTTATAAAAACTATAAATGATTATTGCACATTATTGACCTCCAGGATAAAACTGTATGATTTTTTTTAAACATGTAATCTCGTTATTGTATTTTAATCAATAAAATAATGTATAAATCAAAGAAAGAAGTAAATGCCTGACAATTTCTTTTTAACTAGATTATTTGTCTTACTATCTTGTTTGCCTTACTTTTTCATCTTTAGAGTAATTACTTTAGGCTATAAGAGACCTTTGGAAAGAGAGGATCTTTTTGAACTAAATGAAAGTGATTCTTCCTACACTGTGTGCCCTATCTTTGAAAAACAATGGAGAAAGGAAGTTTTAAGGAATCAAGAGAGGCAAAAAGTAAAGGTAATTAATTACAAAGTTCTATTAAATCCTGAAGTAATCACTACCTGCAAACTAGATAAAGCTATTTTCAAGTATGAGATACTATTATTAATATCAAAATTCCTAAAAGGTGAAATGACAATCTACTTTATAAGCATAATTCATTGCTATTGCAGTCCACTTCTGTCTTCAAACTACTCAACACTGCTTCTCTTTAATGTTCAGTAGCACATGTGTTGATATGCATGCATATATCTTTGGCTCCTTACCAGCGGTGACAAAGATAGCTTCTGTGTCTCAGAGCATCATGTCTATTGGTCAAAGCAAATTATATGGTGGCCAAAATTAAAGTTTATGGGAGCAGGGGCAGACACTCCACCTCTAGCATCATATATGCATATGCATATATATTATTTTCAGACTCCTCCAAAAGAAAATATAATTTGGAGATAAAAACTGTATTTGTATTAATTAAGTAGTTTCAAAACTCACAAAAATAATAAAATGCAACTATTGCACTTGCCCTTTTATGCCACGTGGTATGAGTAACACCACCTACCATCTCAATGATGTGGGTCATGATTTCAAGTTTAACTGATTGATTCCTTTCTTATTAACTTATTGTCTTCAGAGCACATTGTTAATTGTATCATCTGTTTAGATAGATTTCATTTTATTAATATTAGTTGTGTCCAATTTTCTCATTGTTTCTATTTTCTTTAATTATGTAGGCATCTTTTTATAAAGAGGCACATACCAAGAAACCATCTCTACTCTATGCATTGTGGAACACCTTTAAGTCTGTCCTGATTCAAGTTGCCTTATTCAAAGTGTTTGCTGACATTCTGTCCTTCACTAGCCCACTCATAATGAAGTAAGTTAAAGTCTGGTGGGTTTTTTTCTCCCTCCTCACAGATAAATGATAAGTAAGTATTCTAATATAAAAGTTCTAATACAAAAGAGTAGAGAAGGTTCTTATTTCAAATATTATTAGGATGTGGACATGCTATTAGGGTTATATACAATATAAATGGGAATTAGGATAATATAGTCAATATCTAATAAAGTCAACCATATACTAAGCACTGTTCTAAAATCTTATATTAATTTTATTAAGCAAGGGTTCTCCAGAGAAACAGAACCAATAGGATAGATAAACCCAAATAAAAGGGGATTTATTAGGGGAATTGGCTTTTGCAATTACGGAGGCCAAGAAGTCCCACAGTCTTCCATTTGCAAGCTAGAGACTCAGGAAGGACAGTCGTGTAATTCAGTCTTAGTCCAAAGGCCAGATAACCTTGAGTTCTGATGTCCACGGGCAGGAAAAGGTGAATATTTCTGCTCCAGGAAAGAGAGCTGATTCACTCTCTCTTTACCTTCTTGTTCTATATAGGCCCTCAATAAATTGGATGAGGCACTATGCCCTGGGATCTTCTTTACTCAGTCTACTGATTCAAATGCTAATCTCTTCCAGAAACAGCCTCACAGACACACCCAGACATCTGGTAGATGGTAAAACATTATTTAAATGTTATTAAACAGAAATAATGTTTTACCATTTCTTCACCAGTCAAGTTGACACATAAAATTAACCATCACATTGGTAATCTCATTTAATCTTTGCCACACTCCTGCGACATAGAAAGTATTATTACATTCATTATTACAATGGCAGAAATAGACAGAAAGATTGGAGTAATTTGTCCAAGTCTGCACAGCTAGAAAGTGCCAGAGTCATAATTGAAATCTAGGAAGTCTTGCTTGAATGTATGCTTAGAAAAGGAAATGATACATATTTTCACTACGTTACTTAGTCGTGGCCTTTTGAGAGTTGAGCTTTAACAGTCATGGCAATTACAGACACACACAAACATACACACACACATACACACACACAATTACTATGCATAACATATATAAACATATATTATTATTACCTAACATATGTATATTTCTGTGTATCTCTGTATCTAGATATAGACACAGTAAAAAGACTTGAAGCATTTCTATAATATCTATCTGCAATGGTTTACAGGTAGACAATGAAATTGAGCTTTTGACTGTGCCACCTTTTTCAAGGAAACCTTGACTTACACCTAGCTGTCATATGAAGGAAACACAAAGAAACATATGTTTTATTAACTGGTGATTATATTTTTAGCATTGAAAAATTTCCAAGTTATTAGAGTTTTTAATAATCACTTAATTCATGAAAATATCATTAATCCTGCATTACCTACATCCCAGATGATATTCAGGAATATATTCATTCAATATTTATTGAGCACCTATGCATGGCAAAACTGTTCTAGGTCGACTGTGGGGCCAGAACAAAGAACCTGCTCTGATGACATTTAGAGGGGAGAGATGAAAGTCAAACAAATGAATAAACATAAATGATATCATCAGTGCTTAGGAATGAAGTAGGGTAAGGGAATGCCAGTTTGAGGAGTTAGAAGTTACTGTTTTATGTAAGGTAATTATGAAAGATATTAGTGATAAGGTGACATTTGGTCAAAGTCCTGAAGGAAGTTGGGAAAGAAGCCAAGAAAATATTGTGATTAAAGGTAGCAGGGAGGGCAAAAGTCATGAAGATGCTCATGCCTGGTATCTCTGAGGGACTGCAAGGAGGCAAAGTGAGGTTGGAGCAGAGAGCTGGAAAGATAAGGTTGAGGTGAGAAAGGTGCAGAGATGAAAAGATTTTGAAGGACCTTATGAAATATGATGGGAATATTGGCTTTTAGTCCACATTAGCAGGGAAGCATTTGGAAGATTTTGAGCAAAAAATCAAAGATCTGACTAGACTTAAGTCTTACAGGAATGACTCTGGCTGCTATGTGGAGAATAAAATCAAGAAGTGCAAGAGTGGAAGAAGAAACACCAGTTAGAAGTTTGTTTGTGATAATCCAAGCAAAAGTCAATGGTGGCTTCAGCTAGGTAGCAGTAATAAAAGTGATAAGAAGTGGTCAGACTCTGGTGTTTTAAAGGTAGAGTTAACAGAACATACTGCTGGACTGAATGTAGGTTGAGAGAGGAAGCGAGAAGTAAAGGCAACCTTCAAACAATTGTTTTTAATCATAAGGTAAACGAGTCAGCATATCCTGAGATATAGAAAATGAAAAGACTAGAGAAGGGAATGGGGTTTGCTTCTGGACTTGTTAACCTTGAAAGATCTATTAGCTATTGTGCAAGAAAGAATTAACATAGCAGGCTTGCCTATGGACTTTGGAAAGCCTGCTTACAGGGGTGATCTTTGGCTGGCAACTGGAACTTACATTTCAGGAGGGTGCCCACTACCCTAACTGATAAGAATGGTTCAATAGCTCCAAGTTGTTTATACAACCAATAAGGTTCATGGTGAATATCTGTTTTCTTTCTGGGAGTTTGGAATTTTGGTGTGTGTTAAGAAAAGGGGGCCGGGCGCGGTGGCTCAAGCCTGTAATCCCAGCACTTTGGGAGGCCGAGACGGGCGGATCACAAGGTCAGGAGATCGAGACCATCCTGGGTAACACGGTGAAACCCCGTCTCTACTAAAAATACAAAAAATTAGCCGGGCGAGGTGGCGGGCGCCTGTAGTCCCAGCTACTCGGGAGGCTGAGGCAGGAGAATGGCGTAAACCCGGGAGGCGGAGCTTGCAGTGAGCTGAGATCCGGCCACTGCACTCCAGCCTGGGCGACAGAGCTAGACTCCGTCTCAAAAAAAAAAAAAAAAAAAAAAAAAGAAAAAAGAAAAGGATGTCCACTTGACCAGCCTCCGATAAAAACCCCGGATGCTGAATTTCTATCAAGCTTGCCTTGTAGACATTTCACATGTATTGCCACAATTAGTAGCTGAGAGAATTAAGCATGCTCTGTGTGACTCTACAGGGAAAAGACTTTTGGAGCTTGTGCCTGTTTCCTTCCAGACTTCACCCCATATATCTTTTCTTTTTTGCTGATTTTGTTTTGTATCCTTTCACCATAATAAATATAGCCATGAGGATAACTATATGCCGAGTCCTGTAAGTTATTAAAATAAATAATTGAGCTGGAGAATTGTCATGGGGATCCCTGACATGGGACCGTCTAGATTAAAAGGTTGAGTAGGCCTGGTGCGGTGGCTCACGCCTGCAATCCCAGCACTTTGGGAGGCCAAGGCAGGCGGGTCACGAGGTCAAGAGATCGAGACCATCCTGGCCAACATGATGAAACCCTGTCTCTATTAAAAATACAAAACATTAGCTGGGCATGGTGGCATGTGCCTGTAGTCCCAGCCACTTGGGAGGCTGAGGCAGGACAATCGCTTGAACCCGGGAGGCGGAGGTTGCAGTGAGTCAAGATTGCGCCACTGCACTCCAGCCTGGGAACAGAGCAAGACTCTGTCTAAAAAAAAAACAAGAAAGGTTGAGTAACCAGTTGTCTATATGCACCTGGTGTTAGGAAAGATATAGGCTGGAGTGACACACTGGAATTGTTCTAAATTGGACTGGGTATGTCAAGGCATTGTTCTGGATGAAATCACCTTAACATATGTGAAGAAAAGTAAAGATGTCCTCAGAAAACAAAACAAAACAAAACAAAACAAAAAAAACAACTATCAGCTACTCCAAAGCGTAGAGTTGGTGAAGATGAGGAAATTTATCAAAGGATATTGAGAAGCAGTGGCTAGCACAAACATATAAAAATAAAAACAAGAGAGAATGGAACCAGGGAATCCAAGCAAGGTATATATTGCTGTCAGAAAACTGTTCCTGACATTTTTCACCCCAAATTCTTTGTTGGCTCCCTTGCCTGTAGAAGTATGAGCCAAATGTTTCCTGGATTAACTGCCCCCTCCACACAAAATGACAGATCTTTCCCTCCACTTGCCTCTGCCCCTCACCTCAGCATATCCCAGGAGTCACCATGGCACTATCTTATGTGTGACCAGAAATCTTTCTATCAGAGGATTGGCCAGCATCTTCCTTTCTTGCCCTATTCTGGTTATCCAATGCTGCAAAACTAATCACACCACAATTTGGTGGCATTAAGCAATGATGTTATTATGTTCATGATTTTGGTGGTCAAAACTTCGGGCAGAGACTGCTTTTCTCTGCTCCACCATGATTGTGACCTTGGCTGAGTGTCTAGAACAACTGGAGACAGCTGAAGCAGCTCACATGGAGACATATGGCTGGTGCTTCGGTTCTAACTGTGGGCTGAGTTACCCTGGTTCTTCTCGCTGTGTGCTGTGCTGGAATGCGCAAAATGGCTCCGTGACTCACACCTCTGAGGCCTGGGCTGAGATGGCTGGAAATGGCCAGATCTCTCTCTCTCCTCTCTCCTCTCTCTCTCTCCTCTGTCTTCTCTCTCCTTTCTCCCTGTCTCTCTCTCTTTCTCTCCACCCCACCCTCACTATCTCTCTCCTTCTCTCTGTTTCTACAGACTCTCTGAATGGTTAGCTTGAGAACAGAGGTCTTAGAGTCATTAAATTTCCTACATGGCAGCTGGATTTCCTCAGCATGAGGAATATAAGAGGCTCAGACAAGTCTTTCCACAACATAGGCTTGGACATCTCAGGTCACTTCTGCCACATTGTTTTCGCCAAGAGATCCCCTAAATCAGCCCACATTCAAAGGGAAGGGAATTAGAGAAAAGAGGTTCAATTTCTCAACGAGAGGAGTAGCGAGGGATTTTCAGTCATACTCTGATTCCCCTTTGCCAATGACTACTGCTCAAGAGACTTGTGAGAGAATCTCACCATGGCCATGGTCTTTCCTAAAATAGCAGTAGGTCATAGCAATTCAGTGTGTCTCTGTTCCCTAAAAGTTGTATCTGAATTACCAAAGAATGTCTGTGGAGTAGCAAACAGTCTCCTTTACTTTGTGAGACACTTTTGCATCACACTGGTTTGATCAAACCTGCAAAACAAGAGTTTTAATATTGCATTGCAGTGAGTCACACCTTTCTCCCGGCCTAGGTGATGATGAAAGAGGCAAACTCTCCTGCATTATTCAATCATTGTGTCCTTAGCTCTTAGCACGAAGTCTGGCATAAAGAACCGAAATAAATTCCCTGAAAAAAATACAGAATAAATGGGAATTAACACAAAGTTACAATTTTCCAAAGTACCCTTATTCTGCAG
The DNA here is from genome assembly GCF_043159975.1 of Macaca nemestrina. Lineage (NCBI taxonomy): Eukaryota > Metazoa > Chordata > Mammalia > Primates > Cercopithecidae > Macaca > Macaca nemestrina. Next base: position 157,002,937 of record NC_092128.1, read on the forward strand.
CAGCTGAAAAACCTTAAATTTAAAAACCTTAAAATTTCAATTGTTAAATAAGTAACAATTGAGTGATCAGAAAGAATTGCAGAGCTTGTGTGATCATAATTTGGCCATAGAAGAACTAATTTTATAAGCTAATTTTGAGACTACATATATACATGTGTAGTTTCATATATATATACACACACACACACATATGTAGAATACATGTATTTTGAGACTGCATATGCATATATGTACATATGTATATATGTAGTCTCAAAATAGATATTCTTTTTATATGAAAAAGTTGCTGGAAAGGACTATCTTTAAGGATGAGAGCACACTGTCATATTATGACTCATATGTGTAAAATAAAACATAAAAGGAATATTTTTTATTAATTTATTAGTAAAATTATACTTTCATTATTTACAAGATATATTTCTTATTGATTGTTGTGTGACTCTCTTCCTCCCTTTTTGGATTTTATTGTAATATCAAACAAAAAACAAGTATTTGTATCTAATATCATGAATATTGTTTTATGGTCTTTATCAAGCCTTGAGCATAGATTGTTTTTAATATTTCTCAGTTAATGTGTGTAGAACCACTACAATGCCTGATGTTAGTCATTTAGTTGTTTTGTCTTTATGAAAAAGGAAAAAGTATAATCGGTAGATATATGCCCAATAAGAATAGTGCTACTCTTTCAGGAAATGTAATTCCTAGAACAAAGAAGGGATTTAGCAAGTTGCTTTCATAAAAAGTAGGTGTCCCAATGGATGACATCAATTAAGAAATACAGAACTTTCTGCTGTTATTATGTATATGTGGGGTGTGGGGTAATTTAATAGTTTCATTGAGAATATGTAATGCTCCAAATAATTGTTGATACCTAGAGGTTTTACTATTAGAGACACTTGTATATATTTTATTCTAAAGTCTTACTTTAATAAAGTTAATATTTTTAAGCACTTGGTTGATAAAGCAATTTGAACAAGACAAATTACTTTTAATTTTAACACAGTAGCTGTCCCAATTGTCAACAAACAGATCAAAGCCTAGAAATTTATGCTTTACTTACTACTTAAAAATTTAAACTTTTGGCTGGGTGCAGTAACTCACACCTGTAATCCCAGCACTTTGGGAGCCCAAGGTGGGTGGATCACTTGAGGTCACTTGAGGTCAGGAGTTCAAGACTAGCCTAGGCAACATGGCCAAACCCTGCCTCTACTAAAACTACAAAAATTAGCCAGGCATGGGGGCACACACCTATAATCCCAGTTAATCGGGAAGCTGATGCAAGAGGATTCCTTGAGCATGGAAGGCAGAGGTTATAGTGATCCAAGAGCCCGTCACTGCACTCTAGCCTGGGCAACAGGTGTGAAAACCTGTCTCAAAAAAAAAAAAAATTAAACTTTTATAAAGAATGAGTTTTTAAATATAATATTTTTTTGAGAAAAGGGTAGATATAATCAAACCTAATTGCATATGGTTTCATTTTAGTTCTACTAACCTATGGATTCACTCAAAATGGCACATTACAATGATATAGGACATTTTTGCATCTCCAAAGTTTACAGTGAAAAAGGTCCACTTATCAAACCTCTAATACTTTACCTTTACATATGAAATAGAAGGGATTACTAAATAAAACCCAAAATAGTAAGCCTGCAAAATAAATGATATGTTAACTTGTAGTATGTCACAGTATATGCCCAAATTGTTTTCACCATGTTGCATGGGCTATGTGGTCTTTTAAATTAAATATTATTTTCAGTTACATTGATGCAGTTTAAAATCATGCTTAAAATATTATTACCAATGAACATCAGGCACTCTGAGTTTTAGACAACGTTTATAGTTGAGGGACTATCAGCCAAGATACTTGTAATTCACCGTTTTTCTGCACCCCAGGATAGACCCTAATCATCCTGATCATGCTGTCACAAACTTAAGAGGAAATAAGGAAAAGCAGAGAAAAAAGAAATTGGTTATGGATAAAAGTGAAAATAAAACATGAGATATAAATCAAGCTTTAAAAAAAAAAAAAAAAAAAGGCAGCACCTGTGTGACATACGTAAAATCCCTTCCTTACGTTCTGGTTGTCATGTTTCCCTGTATTTGATAAAACACATAATTTTGAGAAAAAAATGGTTTTACATGTATCTATGTCTTGACTTTTCTGATGAGGTTATACCAGAAAAGTTAATTATTTGATGGGCCTGCCATGTGAAAACCAGAAAATCACCTCGTACTCACAAGCCAGTGGAAGGGATTCCTGATTTTACTTAAAAAAAAAAAAAGGTGGGGGACGGGGGGACAAATACCAAATTAAGCAAGTAGAGAAAAAGAACAGGTAGGAGTGTGTGTGTGTGTGTGTGTGTGTGTGTGTGTGTGTAACATTTTGACAGTGCTAAACTCTCATAAGCATTTAACTACTTCAGATGTTTAACATTTCTTACCCATTCTCAATTTTTATGACATTCAGGCAAATGATCATTTTCTGTGAACACAGCTCAGATTTTGGCTGGAATGGCTACGGCTATGCAATGGCACTTTTTGTTGTAGTCTTTCTGCAAACTCTGATTCTTCAGCGATATCAATGTTTTAACATGCTCACCTCAGCAAAAGTTAAAACAGCTGTAAATGGACTGATCTACAAAAAGGTAAAAATTCCAAGGAATTCCCATTTCTAGAGGGACTACTCCCTTATGTGCTTTAAAATAAGGGGACTAGAAAAATAGGGGAGTATATAAAAAACTCCTTAGGAAACCCTTTGTATATACATTTGTTTTGTTTTAAAAGAACTTTGGCTTATGGATATCAGTTGCATTAATTTCTCTTTAGTGCATGTTCTCTCTCTCCTTTCTCTCTCTCTCTCTCTCTTTCTCTCTCTATCTCTCTCTGGTCTTTACAAATTCTAGTCAGCCCTAATCCATTAAATTAAATGATAATCTTTGTTTACTCTTATGCCACCTAACTGCTACTCACAAAGTGAATGGAATTGAATATTTTCATGGTTTTCTGTACGTATGCATCAATAAAAGCTCTTCTTTTCACAATATTATTTTTAATCTTCATATTACCTTTTTCTCCTCTGTGAACTTCATTTTTGGGCAATAAAGTCATTCATTTTTATACAGTCATTCTCCATTGCTCTTTTATTCTAAGTCCTGCCTCTCAAACTTGGCTGATCTTTATTCCTGGCATAACCCTAAAGTTTAATTAGTCCTTTTTTGAAAATACCATTTTAAACACTGCCTCTTTATCATGGAGGGTATTTTATTTACCACATAATTATAAACAGTTAAAGAGCTTCCTCCTTCCCCTAGTTATCAAGTAGTTATCCAAGCAATAAGTGTACTTTGTTCCTGCTTTGCACTCTGATATAAATTGTAGGTTCATCAGCATTTGGAATAGAAATTTATTCACCTGTTGTATCTTTATCATATGAGACAATGACTTTTACACTTTATTAAAGTTGGATTACTGAATGAATAAATGAATGAATGCACGAATGAACAAGTGAGCCCCTGCTTTCCAAATAAATTGAGGGAAGTGTTAGCATAAATAACAAACATGTGGAACTAAATGCAGATTTTATAAGACATCAGATGAATAGGAAATCTACAAGGGTTGTACACATCTAAGGAAGTTTTCACTTTCTTTTCAAGAAAGTCTTGAAAAGGTCTGTGAGAGAGCTATTGACTTCGTGTAAGGGGAAGGAAGTATTATAATTTGGGCTGAACTGGACATGAAGCATTACAGGCCATTTTGCTCTGTTGGGCCACAATGGGGGCATGAAGTGGTTTTATGGAACTTGGAAAGCCAAGTACAAATTGAGCAGTAAATGGTAACTGAACTTGCAGCAGAGTTTAGCTCTGTAGAACTCAGTCCAAATACAGGATTAGAGGGGCTGTCCTGGTCCTAATTCTAGAGGCAGTATGTGCTGCCTCCAATATGGAATAAAGATACAGAAGAATCTAGAAACCGGTTTGAATGCTAACACTTGTTCTGGTATACAGTCCATATGGAACAGGAGTTTATTCCATGATTAGAGCATTGGAGTTTAGACATGAGATGTAGGTGGATTTACAAGCATAAAAGACTAAACTGCCATGAAAGAGTGAATTTAGAAGCATAAAATGTGGAACACAGATAACTTTTAGAGCAATAAACCACTCTGTGTGATACTATAATGGTGGATATATGTCATTATACATTTGTACAAACCCATAGAATGTACAACACCAAGAGTGAACCCTAATGCAAACTACAGACTTCGGGTGATAATGATGTATCGGCTGTAACAATGTAACAATGTTCGGCTGTAATGATGTATCGGCTGTAACATCGGCTGTAACAAATGTACCACTCTGTGGAGGATAATGGGGGAGGCTATGCACATGCAGGGTAAGCAGTATACGAGATTTCTCTGTACCTTTCAGTTTTGCTGTGAACCTAAAACTGCTCTAAATAAAAGCAGTTCTTTGTCGGGGCAGAAAGCTGTAATACCTCTTTTCACCCACCATAAGAGTTGAGTGGGACACTCCTATAGCAAAAGACAGGTTGAAAAGAGAAAAATAAAACAAGTTAATTTAATTAAATTTTACATCTTCAGAAGTAAGACCCAGCGATCCAGGGAAAACTGTCTATTCTTATGCTTAGGTTCTGTAAAGAATAGACAACAGTGTAGAAATGTGATCAGACAAAAGGGTATGATCCGATAGTAATGGACTGAGAGGAGAAGCCCAGCATGACCTTTCCACTCAGATTCCTCCTGGCCTCTCTGTATTGTATTCCTTTCCCTGGATATTGGACAGGAGACTTCTGGAATGATGGTCTTCAAGAGAGAAGGGAAAAAGTGTTCTCTCTCTGAGTTAAATGTCTTGTTTGTAGGGAGAGGGGTTCTAGTTCCTGTGACTCACTTTTGGGAAAAGGAAAGAAAGAGGAGGGGGAGACAAAAGGGCTGGAGCGGGTCAAAGAGACTTTGCTTCTGAGGCTTTCCCAGTGTTCTTCAGTTCCACGTGCTCAGCATGCCAAGGTGCCATATTTTGGGGTGTCATGTTCTGAGCCCCAACACCTTAAATGTAAAAACAGAACAGACTGAAGTAGAAATTAGAGCAAGCTGTTAGAAATAAAAAGGGAAACAAGTGTCATCGTTGAGTCTATTGCAAAGTGGGAATAGTGACTACAGGGGCTAGACCTTGTATAATTCCTTAGAGATTGTTTAAGATTAATTTGGGCTGAGCTGGACATGAAGCATTACAGGTCATTTTGCTCTGTTGGGCCACAATGGGGGCATGAAGTGGTTTTATGGATCTTGGAAAGCCAAGTACAAATTGAGCAGTAAATGGTAACTGAACTTGCAGCAGAGTTTAGCTCTGTAGAACTAGGTCCAAATACAGGATTAGAGGGGCTGTCCCGGTCCTAATTCTAGAGGCAGTATGTGCTGCCTCCAATATGGAATAAAGATACAGAAGAATCTAGAAACCAGTTTGAATGCTAACACTTGTTTTGGTATACAGTCCATATGGAACAGGATTTCATTCCATGATTAGAGCATTGGAGGGAGAGCAAATGGGAAAGTGCCACTTTTAAACCATCAGATCTCATGAGAACTCACTCATTACCATGAGAACAGCATAGGGGAAACTGCCTCCATCATCCAATCACCTCTTACCAGGTCCCTCCCTCACCACACAGGGATTATAATTCCAGATGAAATTTGGGTGGGGACACAGAGCCAAAGTATATGAGGGGTGAAGGTATCAGGATGTGCTTTGTTCCTTATCCATCCACAATTACTAGTGTAAGTTTGGAATAAAGTTCAGGGAATATCATTTTTAGGTTTGCAAGAAAGAACATGGGTCTCCTTTCACTTGATGACTTTAAGATTCTGTGACCTCAAAACTCCGATTCTGTTACCCCTTAGTTCACAGGTGCAAGCTGCATGGAAATTCTTGGAGACTAAAAACAAAACATGATTCCAAAGAAATCATTACATCTAAAAGATACCTTCACTTGTAGGCTGATCATAGTTCTATTCACAACAGCAAGGATATGGAATCAACCTCAGTGTCCATCAACAGATGATCAGATAAATAAAATGTGCTGTATATGTGTGTATACACACACACACACACACCATGGAATACTCTCAGTCATAAAAAAGGAATGAAATCATGTCACACTTGCTGGATCATGGATAGAATTGGAGGCCATTATCTTAAGTGAAATAATTCAGAAACAGAAAGTCAAATACCACATGTTCTCACTTATAAGTGGAAGCTAAATAATGTGTACACATGGACATACAGAGTGAAATAATAGCTATTGGAGACTAGGATGGCTGGCTGGGTGGGTGGGGGTAAGGGATGAGAGATTATTTAATTGGGACAGTGTGCACTATTTGAGTGATGGCTACATTGAGAGCCCAGATGACACCATGAACCAATATAGCTATGTAACAAAACTGCATTTGTACCCCCTAAATCTATAAAATAAAAAATAAGAACTTTTTAAAAAAGAAGCATCAATTAGATCTGGGTTTAATATGGGCAGTCTGGGGGCATTCCTCCATTAAGCATTGTCCAATAGAGTTTTTGTGATTTTTTAAAAAACGTTCTGTATTTGCACTGTACAGTATGGTAGACACTAACCACATATGGCTGCTGAGCCCGTGAAATGTAACTAGTGCAACTAAAGAAGTCCATTTTTAATTTTAATTACTTTAAATTTTAATGTAATAACTACATCTGGCTAGCGGCTACCATACTGGCTAGTATGGTGTCTACACTGTCTCCATTTGTACTTTAAAGATGTTATCTAACTTTAATTATGGTAATTATAAAATGCAAAAAAAAAAACCCAAAACCCAAAAACTGGTAAACATTTAGTCACATTCTTAAAGTAGAGATACTTAAGTATAGTCAGGAGAAGGAGAGACAGAATCCAAACCCTGCTCTTAGATTCTCAGAAAGAGAATCCCAGCATATTTATTGGCACAAAAGGGGTTGAAGAATGCATTCTTATAAGTGGTATGTGGTACCACCTTCAGCTTTACCCTTTCTCATACTTCTGGTTGAAGACCATTGGGATGGAAATTTTTGGAGCCCTTGCAGCTCTACATTAAATGATGTGTATTACTTGCAGCTAGGATGGTCAGGAAAAGTTTCATGGTTAATATTGCATGATGTGGGTCATGGAATAATGGAAGGATGCATTGCATGGGGTAAAGGCTCTGATGTTGGAATAACATAGAAGAAAAAAGGTACAGAAATGCGTACAAGGCCTGCTCAGACAATGGTGAGTAGATTAATTTGGCTTGAGACAATGTTTCATGTCCAGAATGGTGGGAGAGATAGTAAAGTCAGAAGGGATTGCTTAAAAAAAAAACTTGAAAACTATATTTTTAAAATGGACCTCAATTCTATAGGACATTGGAACCCATTTGAGCCATAAGACAGATGATAGGACAAAAGGATTAAAAACAGATGAGACAGAAAAGAAGGAGACCCTTAGAGCTACTGCAATAATTCAAGAAATAAAGAAATGAAGAACTAGGGTCTTGGCATCGAGTCTAGAAAGTAACAAATATATAAGAAGAATGTGAAATTGCAAAACAAATTTCATTGTCAGTTTATAAAATGAAATATTAAGGTCTGAACTAGTGATAATCAAGATTGTGGGGCTTGGAACTATATCTGGTTCATGTGAATTTTCTTAGAGCATAATTCAGTGAGGGAAATGAATGAAGTTTTTAAAACAGATAAGTCACACAGCTTTATGTATGTGTGTGTGTGTGTATTAAGATTTATATGATATGAAAATACTGTAAAAAACAAATCTAAAACTTGGATAGAAGTTTAAATAACAGTTTCTTAGAAAAAGTGATTAGGTAACAAATGACCTGGTTAATTTTCATTTTGATTGAAGAGTACTTAGAAGCTTCTAAACTTTTAACATTGTTTTAGATTTCCTTTCTTTTCATCTGAATCACATTTTTCCTCCTGTAACAGACTAAAGTACTTCCTACCAAACAATTCCAGAAATGTTACACCATCCACTGTAATTGGCCATATTACAGTACTCTTTCAAGTTGTTTCGTAAAACAAAAGGCAGCTTAGATTGTATAATTTAGCAATAAATGGTAACTAAATTGCCCTTAGTGGATTGTGAATTTTGGCAGAAAAAAATACTGAAAGAAATTTGAAAAATTGAAAAATTCCCCTAGTGTTAGAAATGCCATACAAATAACCTTCAATCTTATAATAACTTTCAGTATTTTCTCTAATAGTCTAAAGCAATTGAGTTTTTCTTCTATTATTGTAAAAAAACTTAACATGAAATGTATTATCTTAATACATTTTAAGTTTAAAATGCGTTTATTGTTAACTATAGGTGCAATATATTACAGCAGATCTCTAGAGCTTATTCGTCCTGGTTAACTAAAACTTTGTACCTGTTGAGTACTAACTTTCCAGTTTTCCCTTGCCCCCACCACCCTTGGAACCACCATTCCAGTCTTTGATTTTATGAAATTGACCATTTTAGATACCTCATATAAGCGAACTCATCCAGTATTTATTTTTCTGTGTCTAGCTTATTTCACTTAGCATAACATCTTAAGGTATATCCATATGGTCTCATATTGCAGAATTGTCTTCTTTTTTTTAAGGCTGAATAGTCATTTATCCAAAGAAGACATATAAACGGCTAATGACATATACCTGGGTATATGTTCCTGGCTATAGGTTCCACTGTGGGCCCAACCTACTATATTCCAGATGGGCTTTTCCATTTTTTTAAAAAATTTATTGAATAGATAGATTTAGAGTGACTCCTGTATCTCATTTTCTCTTGCTATCCCCAAGTCTCAGTCCTGTCTCTCTTTAAATCAATGCAGGGAAGTTTTCATAAAATTTTTGATATATAAATGAAACTTTGTCCAGTTTCCAGTACAAATACAAATCTCCCACTACTTTTACAGTTGTTTATGTATTTCACTGGGAATTTTAAATGGATGAATAATTAGATAAATCAATTTCTATCCTCATCTTTTGTAAGAAGTTACCAATAATTATGCTTGGGGGTACTGGATTCAGTATACACATATTAAGTAGCATGCACTTGTGGAAAGTGAGAATTGGGAGTTGGAAGAAAAGATGTATTTGCATCTACTCTATGACACCTTTTGAGTACTTTCATCTCTAAGTTCCCATGGCCCTTATTGCTGTTTTTACACTTACAGCAAAAACTGTGTGTGTGTGTGTGTGTGTGTAGCTTTACAGATAGACTGTAATCACTTTGAGAAATAAAACTGTGTCCTTTTTAAATGGTCCACAATTTCAAGCATAAAACTATTCATCAGTGTTCATTAGATATTCATTGATGCATTTGTGTACTTTGCATTGATAATATTTAGATGGCTTAGCATTATGGGGACACCACCAAATGGAGGAGAGCCTTAATATAGCTAGAAGAGATTTTTTTTTTTTTTTTGGCAATTAACAAGTTATTGAGGGTTCTCTTTTTTGCTTCAACTTTTATTTTAAGTTCCGGAGTGCATGTGCAGGATAGGTGAACATGTGCTGCATGTGATTTGCTGCACAGATCAACCCATCACCTAGGTATTAAGCCCAGTGTCCTTTAGCTGTTCTTTCTGATGCTCTGCCCCCACCCCCATGACAAGTCCCAGTGTGTGTTGTTCCCCCATGTGTCCACATGTACTCATTGTTCAGCTCCCACTTATAAGTGAAAACATGTGGTGTTTGGTTTTCTGTTCCTGTGTTAGTGTGCTAAGGATAAAGGCTTCCAGCACCATCCATGTCCCTGCAAAGGACATGATCTCTTTCCTCTTTATGGCTGCATAGTATTCCATAAATTCTTATTGTTTGGAAACCCAAATGTTACTCTCTGCCAATAAACATTATTCTAAAACTATATACTTTAATCACTAATTATATTTCCTCCCCTAAAAATCATGTTTCTGTGTTTTATAATATCCCAGTACATAAATAACCTTGTACATTTTCCTAATTATATTAAACATTGATATTAAAAGTTACCATTATTTGACTATAAAGATGCCCCATAATCACAGAACTCTAAAATATTCTGCTTCTATTTTTATAGGCCCTACTTTTATCAAATGTTTCTCGACAAAAGTTTTCCACTGGGGAAATTATTAACTTGATGTCAGCGGATGCTCAGCAACTCATGGACTTGACAGCAAACCTCAATCTCCTCTGGTCTGCCCCTTTTCAAATCCTAATGGCCATATATCTCCTTTGGCAAGAGCTGGGCCCAGCAGTGTTAGCAGGGGTGGCAGTCCTTGTGTTTGTTATACCAATAAATGCTTTAGCTGCAACTAAAATAAAAAAGTTAAAGGTAAGAAAATGACTGCCTGATGTTACATGTGTCAAACAGGAGCTGAGTTTTTCTGACTTGAATGAACAATCACCATCTCGCTAATCATATAGAGTTATAAATGGAAATCATCCAATTTTATCATTTACTTATTCACTCAATCAGCATTGACCAAGCATGTATCCTATGTCAGCCAGTGTTCCAGGCACAGCAAGTACAGCAGTGAGGGGAACTGACAAGTCCAGCTCTCATGAGGGGTAGTGGAGGGGACAGACGTTAAGCAAGTAAATAAATAGATAGAAAACATTTGTATATGAAGAAGATTTAGTAAAGATACAGTGATGAAGAGACAAAGAATGCCATTTTACATTTAGGATCAGGAAAGTCCTCAGGAAGGGAATGGGATATCAACAGGGTGAAGGAGTAACTCATGTGGACGTCTGAGGAAAGACATGCCAAGCAAAGGGAAGGGTATGCATGCAGCCTGGAGGTAGGGGTATGCTTGGTTGCTTGAAAAGTGAGGTACTGCAGCAAGCAGACAGGAAATGCTTCACTAAATTAATGTTGATATTCTTCCTTTATAATCAGTCATTCATCTTACCATCAATATATGTTTTGACATTCCGCCATGTGTTAGACAGTGTGCGCTATGCTGTACTGTAAGAAATGGAGAAACCACAGAGTTCACTGCATTGAAGGAAATCACACTGCAATGAGATAGATGCTTTCACATGTTAAATTAACAGAGGCGGATGTATTGCTTATGAAAACATTTTATAATTTTAAATGGATCAAAGATTAACAATATATATTGACATGGAAATGTGTCAATCTTATTTTAAAGCAAAAAGTAGATTAAATATATGCATGTGTATCATGCATATATGTAGCTATATCATTGATCCATTATTAAAATGTGAATATACCTATACACATGTGTGTGATGGAGAGGTAAATAGATGAAGATACATAGCTATAAATATATTTGCATAAGCATAGAAGTAATCTAGAGATAAAGCATCAGTCTTTAAAGAATAGTTACCTGTAAAGTAGAATTAGACAGAAGGAGGGTACATTTTTACTTATTACTTTAATACCCCTAAGTGATTAAAACTTATATATAATTTTATATTTTTCTTAATTTTTCAAATAAAAGATGACTGATCTTTAAATATAAAAACTAGAAAATAGCATATATTTATGAAGTAAAGGTACTTAGCATGCTAGTGTTTAGAATAACAGATTTGTTTATAATTATAACAAATACTTTTAACCAGTTTTTAAAAATATATTCTGGATTTTAAAAACTGCTATTTAAAGGCACATTATTAAGAATGCAAAAATCTTTTTTGAACCTTAGAGTCCTATAACCTTCAAAGAGATTTCAATATTATGTCCAAATACACTAGATAGAAAATATACCTTTAGGCTAGGCACAGTGGCTCTCACCTGTAATCCCAGCACTTTGGGAGGCCGAGGTGGTGGATCACCTGAGGTCGGGAGTTCGAGACCAGCCTGACCAACATGGAGAAACCCTGTCTCTACTAAAATACAAGATTAGTCGGGTGTGGTGGCGCATGCCTGTAATATCAGCTACTCGGGAGGCTGAGGCAGGAGAATCGCTTGAACCTGGAAGGTGGAGGTTGTGGTGAGCCGAGATCATGCGATTGCACTCCAGCCTGGGCAAAAAGAGCAAAACTCCGTCTCAAAAAAAAAAAAAGAAAAGAAAAGAAAAGAAAATATGTCTTTAAATCACACACGATATTATTAGTATAAAATCACACACAGAATATGATGGATATTAGCTCGTAAAAGCATTCTTCATAAGATATACAAATACTTATGACATATAACATAAAGTGCCAATGTTAATGGAGAAAACACTTAAGAAACGATACTCAAACAAGTATAAAATATTATAATTGTTAAATATTTGAATAAAAATACAATTGCATAACATTTATATAAAGAAAAGGAAGTGTATTTGAAAATATACATTTTAATTATTCTAATTCCCAAAGAACAAATAAAATTTATAGAGAGCCTTATTTTTATTCTGGTGACACTTCTGTTACAAGTACGTATATAAACAGTTAATGGAGTTTTTAGAAATGTGTTCTATCTTAGTAGAATGTGGGTGTTATTATTCAATTTTAAACAAATTATGTTTAAATACGTATTATATTTTCTACTTTTCTACTATTCTCCTGTTGGCTATGTTCAAGTTACCTATTTATAACTGTCTTCCAACACTGTCAATAGAATAATGTATAAATATTGTAAGATGCTTTTCTCCACTAAATCTTAAATAAAATAGAGAAAATAGAGCATATTTTAAAAATAGCTCTGGACATATCAGTAAAAGTATTACCAATTTTGTCAAATATTCTTTTATTTTCTTTCCATTAAATAGAAAAGCCAAAGAAAGAACAAAGACAAACAGATAAAGCTACTCAAAGAAATCCTACATGGAATTAAGGTAATATGAAAGGGATATGCCTTTGACCTATTTTGAGCATAGTAACACAGAGGAAGTTTGTAGTGTTCTCAGTATCTCAGAGTGATGACAGATAATAATTGTTGGCAGAAAATTTCAGATTTCAGATATTACAGGAATTCTTATCACTAAAATAACATTTAAATGCAAAGTCAAATAAAATGCAGCCATTTTCTTTTTGTTTCTCACACAAGTGAACACAAATATCCTAAAAGTCACAAAATATTACTTATTTTAAGGTATTGTGTTGAAAAGATGAGATGAGGCAGGCAAGAGTGGTCATAACACACCCATCAGTGTAAAGGCAGATTTATATAAGGGAAGTGATGAGGTGTCATTTAGTTTATTTTATGTGGGACACAAATGATCACATAAATGCTATTCTATAAATAGTATGTTGCAAATTATTTTTCTCTAGAAAAGCTGGGATAGTTTAAAAGTGAGAGCAGTCAGTATCCTTGGGATCTGATAACAGGTGTTATAGAACCTCTCTCTGACAATACTGATAATTGCTACCATTTATTAAATATTTTCCATGCATCAAATGCTGTGCTTATTCCTTTATATGTGTTTCCTCATGGAATTCTTATAAACCTCAAGAAAAAGATTTCCCATTTCTATCTTATTAACTAGGAAACCAAGACACTGAGCAGTTAAGGGTCAGGTTTAAATTTACAGAACCAGTGAGAGTGTATTAGAGTTCTCCACAGAAACAGAATCAATAGATTTCATATAGAGAGATACAGATATACAGAAATATGAAGAGAGATTTAAGAAACTGGCTCATCTGATTGTAGGGGCAGGCAAGTGTAATATCTGTAGAACAGGTGGGCAAACCGAAAATTCTAGCAGAAGTTGATGCTGCTATCTTGAATCTGAAGGCATTCTGGAGGCAGAATTCCTTCCCCACTGAGGAACCTCAGCGTTTTCTCTTAAGGCTTTCGACTGATTTGATAAGGTCCACTCATATAACAGAGGGTCATCTGTCTAACTCAGAGTTTAACTGATTGAAATGCTAACAGCATCTAAGAAATACCTTCACAGAAATATCTAGACTCCTGTTTGAACAAACAACTGGGCCCCATAGCCAGTCAAGCAGTCGCATAAAATTAAGCATGACAGCTGGGCACGGTGGCTTAAGCCTATAATCCCAGCACTTAGGGAGGCCAAGGTGTGCAGATCACCTGAGGTCAGGAATTCGAGACCAGCCTGGCCAACGTGGAGAAACCCCGTCTCTACTAAAAATACGAAAATAGCTGGGCATGGTGGCTCATGCCTGTAATCCCAGCTACTTGGGAGGCTGAGGCAGGAGAATCGCTTGAACTGGGGAGGTGGAGGTTGCCGTGAGCTAAGATCATGCCATTGCACTCCAACCTGGGCAACAAGAGCAAAACTCCATCTCAAAAAAAAAAAAAAAAAAAAAAAAAAAAAATTAAGCATCGCATAGAGCTGGAATTTGAATGTAAGTCAATTCACTCTAAAGTTTAATGCAATAAGCCAGTGTAGGATCCTATTTCCCCACATTTTCTGTCTCAGAAAATAGTTGACAATCTCAAAACGCTAATCAGCTTTCAGAGAATGGCTTGAAGTCCCAAAACATCTGTCGTGGAGAAACTGGAATGGCAGGGAGAAGAGTTTAGCTATAAAGAAAAAGGTAATAGACAGAAGTGAGAGTTGAATCAGCAGGAAGAGTGACAGAACTGAGCTAGACGGAAGCTGTCTATGGAGTTCTATGGAGTTCGTGCCTTACAGCTGGGATGTTGCCAGAGTCTGGCTCAGAAATAAGTTACTGGGGGTGGTGGGGACATAAGGCTGGGTGGTCATTCCCTCCTTCTGCTCTGCTCCACCCCCAAAATACCACAATTTAAGAAAATATTCTGATTCAGTCTAAGTGGAAGCAATGCAATTTTCTTCATGGTTGTACCATCATTTTTTATCCTCACAATTTTGTGTGTGTGTGTGTTACTTGTTTGTATGTGTGCATTTTTTTCTTCTATGATATAGATTGTCAGATAATTATTGTGACTCATTTACAGATCCTCAAACTTTATGCATGGGAACCCTCTTATAAAAATAAGATTATCAAAATTCGAGATCAGGAATTGGAATTTCAAAAATCAGCCAGGTATCTTACTGTATTTTCCATGCTGACATTAACTTGCATTCCATTCTTGGTAAGTGTATGTCATATTTCCTGTTTTTATTTTCAAATCTGATTTACAGATTTACCTCCAAATTACTTGGAATTAAGATGTATAAAGTTAAATATTATGTATCTGAATTAAAATTGTAAAGAAAATACATTCATTAACTTATGTGGATTAGAGAACAAAAGTTACAAAGAAAGGGAAAATACTGTATGTGTTTTCATTGATCTGTAATTTTTAGATATAATAAGATTTACTTCTCTGTAAATTTCTCAGAGATTTCATATATGCCTATATCTCTTAAAAACACAATCTACATTTCAGAATTTCATTCCAGTTTTAGAGCTTGATATGTATGACTGACTCCTTTTAAGCAGACTCAAAGGGCACATTATATGGAGGTGAGAAGAGAAGCAACATTTATTGAGTTGTTACTGAATGTCAGGAAAGTTACATACATTGCCTTTTTTTCAATCTCGCAATAATAAGGCATTATTTTTCTCATTTCACAAGACAAAATGGAAGTCCAGAGTAGTTGGAAACATCCTCAAAGTTACAAAATTAGTATTTAGAGGCGAACTGACATGAAGTGACATTATTTTCTTTCTATTACACCATGTAAACATTGGGAATCCCATGCTATTTTAACTAGAGTATAAATTGCCTTGAACTATGAAGCCATGGGCAAAAGCCAAAGGAAAAGCAAGCCACAGGTAACCGGAGCATCAATTTGAATCAAAGTTGCCACTCTATGTAGATAATTAATTTTTTTTAATTTCAACAAAAGTGAGTATTATGGAAGCAAATGCAATATTTACATTTGGAATACTTTGGTAAAACCATCCAAGATGTATTTGCTTAAGCCAGGACTATATATATGATAGTTAAGTCCATTCGCATGCATGAATGATTTTTTTCTGCCTTTTCTAAATGAAACTTACAAGAACAAATATAAATCTTAAACATGATTTATTCATATCTTCCTCAGTTAATCTTATGACACAAAGAAAGAATAATTATTATATATATGTCAGAATGTATGCAACTGGAAAATAAGTTTACATAAAACTTCTGAATTTTAAAGAAAAGATGAACTGGTTTACAATATAAATGGTAATAATAACTGTGGTAAGGGTATAACATCTTAAAAGAAAAACGCTGGAAACAAAATTATTTAGATTTTATTTTCTAATTTTGGGGACTGTAACTAATAATGTTATCAGTAGAAATTTGAAGAAAGTAACACAACACATCTCTATTTTTTAGGTGTCCCTGGCAACCTTGTGTGTCTATTTCTTACTGGATGAAGGAAACATTTTAACAGCCACTAAAGTGTTCACATCGATGTCTTTGTTTAATATTTTAAGGATTCCTCTGTTTGAGTTTCCAACCGTGATCTCAACTGTGGTCCAGGTACATACAGAATACCTTAAACTAGGAGTTATTCCTTTACAGGAATCTATGGTTTGGGACATTTTATTTCTTCATCTTTTTAATTTTATTTTATTTCACTTTATGTGGTTGTTTAACACTGCATTCAAAATTAGTTTTCCTGAATTAATGAGTAATAGAGAACATTATAGAATAAAAATGAATCATGTCTTGCTTGCTTGTGCTTTTTTCCCATCAAAGTGACTTTTAAATACTTCAATATGTTATTTTGTTTTCTTGTTAAGTGTTAGGTTCTCTACTTAGCATTTTTAAAGCTGGTGTTAGCCACTATGCCGTCATAGGATTCATTTCCTGTTTCCAATGGAAAAGTTATAATTAGGTGCTTTGTATGAAACTGGATAGAATGTTTTTCCAGGGTTCAGCAGCATTTCATCTATACTGAATGAATAAGCAGGGAGAAAAGCACATTGATAATATCAGTCAGCCAACAAGCCATGTGTGAGATGTCTGGGTCTGCCTGCTTTTAGTTGTAATCTCCAGTTCCTGGAGGCTGTTTAGATACTAGATACAATGAGTAGATGGATGCTAAAGCCACAGGAAACCCAGAAAAGTTCCTTGATCCTTTTGCCCTGAGATTTATGGTTACATTTTTTGGATATCAGGTTTGGCCATCCTCCATTCAATTATTTTCCTCAAGTCTGGATTCATAAACAAAGTGAATATTTGCTTATTGGAATCATCCTTTAATTTAAGAACTTTACTCTTTAAAACATATTACTTGAATAAGGAGTAACATAATTGAATAGTAAAAACCAATTAAGCCATTTTTGTTACATCACATCTTTTTTCATGTTATTTTTCTTAAAATAACCAACAGAGGGCGTAGAAGAACCGCTGATGTGATCCTTTTAGCATTTGATTTCGTAGCACACTTCTCATAAAGAAAATGTCAGTTCTTAGAGTAACAGTTTTGTTCTAGTTTTGCAATTAGAATCTAGCTAAAGGTCCGATATCAAAGCCTTTTCCAATTGCTAGCAGTACTGTGCTACCTTCATTTAAGGAGACATTTTTCCAAAATGGAAAAACAGAAAAAGCTAGCTGTATATTCTGATTTGCCACACTTGGTAAACAAAACCACAGCCCAATTACATCTTATGTGCTAACGATACAAGTCCCCTAACACAAAGTAAATAAAAATGTACTAGAAATTTTATGTAAGTCAGTTTTCCGAAAACAATGTAATTTTATTTCTCCTAATGTAGCTAAACATTTTATAGCTATTTTACTACATTACAATTTCCTGTTACTATAATTGAATATTATTATTGTCAACATTATAGTTTTGTTTATCATCAGTAGCAGAATTCACTCACCAATCTTAAAGTTGCTTTTAAAACTTTATTTTTCTATATCACAAGGAAATATTACCTCACACCTGTTAGGATGGCTAGTATCAAAAGTCAAAGAATAACAAGTGTTGGCAAGGATGTCAAGAGAAGGGAACCCTTGTATACTGTTGGTAGGAACATAAATTGGTACATCTGTTATGGAAAACAGTATAGAAGTTCCTCAAAAAATTCAAAATAGAACTACCATATGAGATAGAAATCCCACTTACGGGAAAATATCCAAGGGAAATAAAATTACTATGTTGAAAAGATATATGCACTACCATGTTCATTACAGCATTATCAGGAGCCAACATGTAGAAACAACCTAAGTGGCCACTGGCAGAAAAATTGATTAAAAAAATATACAAACAATATAATAGTATTCAACATGGCAGAATATTATACTAAGTGAAATAAACTAGGCACAAAGAGACAAATACTCTATTATCTCACTTATATGTGAAATCTAAAAAAGTCTAACTTATGGAAGCAGAGTGAAGAAAAGTGCTTATTAGGGCTCAAGGGTGACACTGGGGTGGGGTGGGGTGAATGAGATGTCAATCAAAGATTACAAACTTCCAGTTATAAGATGAATATGTTCTGGAGACCTAATGTACAGCATGATAACTATGGTTAATGATAGTGTATTGTATACTTGAAAATTGCTAAGAGAGTAGATGGTAGGTATTCATATACACAGGAAAATAAAGGTGTCTACAGGAGGCGATACATAATCTAATTAGCTGGATTGTGGTAATCATTTCAAAATGTGCACGTGTATAAAAATCATGTCATATACCTTAAATATGTATAATTTTTCTCAATTATACCTCAAAGAAGTTGGGAAAAAATCAATCTTTCTGTAATTATTAAGAGTTTTTACGGCTTTTCTAGAATAATATATAGGATTTTCATTTCTTTTTCTCATACCTTTCAGCCTAGATGACATTAGTTTTGATCTTTGATTCTTGAAACTGCCCTTTGTCTTTAGGAATGAATGTATTTATAGCATTAAATCAATTCAAACTATGCTTGATATATTTATCTCAATATCTTTAATCTGCATAAAAATTCTACTCAGGCTGTAAAACATAATAAACATTTTTTAGTTTAAGTTCTACTTGAACCCCCGATAAATTCCATCTGTGCTTATTTTGATAGACAAAGATATCCCTGGGGCGTTTGGAAGACTTTCTCCACACTGAGGAGCTTCTTCCTCAAAATATTGAAACAAACTATATAGGAGGTCAGCACTTCCTCTTTGCGTTCATTACTTACTTGACTTCTGGGTTGAAGGTAATTGGTTCTAAAATGCATCATTGTATATTTTTTTCTTCCTTAGATCATGCTATTGAGTTTACAGATGCTTCTTTCTCCTGGAATAAAACAGGAATGCCAGTTCTAAAAGAGTAAGTCGTGGTTTGGAGAATTTTTTTTAATGTTAATATTGGGTTCTAAAATGCTCCGTATTTTTATTTCTTAGAGGTTTTTAATAAGATTAATATACTGAAATTAATAAGACTTTTAACCTCTCACTTCACCTTTCATTTTCATGGTGATCTTGCTGTCCTTTTTTCTATTATTTCTTCTACCTGCAGCATTTTATTGTTCATTTGTTTGCATTTTGGAAGGGTAGGTGTTTGTAGAAAAAGGTGAAAAGCGACGATTTCAGGGATGATGCTAAGTGCTGCACACAGTGACTTATCTAGGAATAGATTTTTAAAACAACCGTAAAAAGAATCTCCTATATTGTCTCCCTTTCTTCTCATGCAGCTTGAACATAAAGATCCCAGAAGGAGCTTTAGTGGCTGTTGTAGGGCAAGTTGGGTCTGGAAAATCATCCATGCTTTCTGCCATTCTGGGGGAAATGGAGAAACTTACCGGAGTAGTCCAAAGAAAGGTAAAATAAAAAATACATTCTTTCAACATCTTCTAATGTAACAAGCTATAGCCAACTTGTCATTAGTGTCAATAAGAATTTATCAAGCTGAATTGAAGATGCAAGCCTTTAATGGGCATTTCCAGTTTATAACAAACATTTCAATTTCCATAGAAATTGATTAACTATGGGTGGATTAATAACAGAATTCTGTTCTCCAAATACTTCAGCAAATCATTTGTAAATGCTTATGGTAATTGTTTGATGATATTAACTGAATTGCAACCAATTATAGAGAAATGAATGTGATTTATATTGTAATTTGATTAGGTTTCTATTTATTATTCAGCAAGGTTCCCTAAGTAATTACAGCCATTTCATTTCTAAGAAGTCTTGTAGCCACTCTCGGGTAGGATCTTTGACCAAAAAGAAACTTCAGAAAAATAAAGTTATTAATAACTTACATTTAAGATTCAGCATTAGGACCATGAAGAGATCTACTCTTGACTAATTGTTCTATTCTTAAAGGTCAATACGAATAAGAATTGAACAAGTTCTTAATCAGCTCTCTCTTTTTGAAACAGTAGACTACCCAATGAACTTTTCCTTAGATGTAATCAACTCTTAGGTAAAACACTTAAGTAGCTCAATCTTTCCTTCTTACCTGTGACAAGATGAACAAGCTCTATGTATCTGAGATCAGCATCTCTTCACTGTATTATTTTTTCTTTCCTCTCTGGGAAAAATCAACTCTAACTCCTTTTATTTTTCCTCACATCTTTCTTTCTACCTTTATATCTTTCCTGATTCCAGTCCTTTGGTGACTATTTCTTGTTATTCTTTTTTATCTCGGCATGACTGTTACCTAGTCTAGGGCCAAATATGATTCCTGTGACTTTTTCTGATAAGATTGCACTTAATGAGCACCACTGTTTTTAAACCTTAAGTATACTATCTTTGTAGCACTATGCTGTTTGTAGCAATTGCAATTAGCCATTTCTCTGCAGTTCAGGATAGCTGTACCTTTTACTTGGGTGTACATTACAAACATAATAAGTGTCATATTAATTTCATTTTTATTTAGTTTTTTTCAGCTATTTCACTAAGCAATTACTGAGCCTATGCTATGTGCCAGAGAAGTAAACGTGAATAAGATATGCCCCTCTTCTTTCAAAGGTCATAGTGTAGTGAGGGAAATACCATAATCAATGATAAAAAGGTCTAAATCAGATATGAAAAATGAATTGAGGCATAAAAAACAACAAATTCTGCTTCAAAGAGTTCGAAAAAGAATCCAAAAGGAGGTCGCCCTTTATTTGATATTGAAAAATAATTAGAAATTGATAAAGATAAAAATAATGTCGATTCTAGATTTCACTTAATTCATTAATAATAGTAATAAGCTGAAAAGGCTGGGGTGAGAATTGCATAGGATAATGTGCACAGACCTAGCCTAGCTCCTCTCTATGAATATGTAGGATGATCATCATCTTTATTACGACTGTTGAGCCTCTCAAAATAAGATTTAAGGATTATTTCTGATATCTTTGAATGTTTTTAATTAAGAAGGTGTTCATAGCGATGAAACAAACTGTAATAATGCCATTATTAGTGGTAAAACAGAGAGGATATTCCTTGTTTATTTTAAATTACTGATGCCCAAGAAAAAGTATATAATCTGTTTTTATAACTGGTCATTGGCCTTCAGGAAGCTTTTGGCCTGGATCAATGGCAGGATTTGAAGTATCACATTCTGAATTATTTCCCCAAATACTTTTTATTCAGAATTTATATCATCCTGATTATCTCTATTGAAGTAAAATTAACATTATAGTGGCATTTTCAAAGTGCTTTTGTGTGCACTTTCTATTTTTCGGTTTTTCAGATGATTACTTTTTTGAGGCATATTTTAATCCACAATATTCAAACTCTAAAACTGCCTATTGTCGCTAAACTTTCTCTGTAGACTCCCTACTCTTTTCAGTATCAAAAGCTCACACCAGGCACCGTTCATGAAAAGGATTCAATGTTCAGTGTTCTGTGGCAGAAACATCAGAGATTTGGAGACCATTTTTGAATTCACAAAACTTCTATTATAGTTTCATTATTAAGAATGAAACAAAATGTTTTCATTTGTATGTGAAAGGAAATAATAAAAGCGAACATTTACATCTCTATGAAAATTGTAGTTTCTGTTTTCTCATGTTCTTCAGTCTCTTCTCCTTTGTTTTTCATCCTGTGCACTGCTCAACTTGTTTAATACATAGCAAGTATTCAAAATATCGACCACTCACATGCTGATTTAATATGCAATTCAAAGCAAAGTTTAGATTATTCACTTCACAAGGCAATTTGAGAACAATTCCTTTTGTGTTCAAGATCAGGTCAGATCAGAACTATATTGTTTTTGATCAAAAGCCATTCTGTGTCTTACATACTCAACAAAGAAGAATTACAAGTTAATCTTTGATCTTTAAAGTAGCAGGTAGAAATCAAAAGGCTAATAATGGTTGCACATGTGTGTATATCAGAAAGTACTTTAAGTGGCTGGTATTGTTATAGAGTATGGAGTACTTAAAATACTGAATCAGTGTTTGAATTGAGTCCATAGGGTAGATTGAAAGGTAGGCCACTAGTGCAAATACTGTGGGTTCTTTTTCTAGAAAAGAAGGGTTAGTTGAGAAGATATTTTATGCAGCAGACTGTCATATATTTAAAAATCATTTCAAGGTATAAAATCATAAGACATAAATTTGGGAGCAGTGGTTAATGTATAATACACGGAGATTTGCCACCCAGATCCTCCTACTAGTTAGGACTTCTACAAGTCCCAGCTGTGGGAGTATGAACAGGAAGTCATCTCCTTCAAGGTTGGCCTGGACTTCAGATAGTGGCCTGTCCCAGGGTCTCACTTTTGCTCAGCCTGACTTGGGACAGCTCTGATGACCAATTCTCTTCCATGGCTCTCCGGAGGATTGGCCAAAGTTTTCTTGGTTCTGCATCACATCCGCATCTGTGGCTTCTCCCTCTGCCTAATCTTCCCTCCTCCTTTCCTTCCACAGGGGTTGATCCCAAACAAACAACTTGGACCCCAAAATCTGATTCAGTGTTACAGACTGAATTGTGTTCCCCCAAAATTCATGTGTTGAAGTTCTAATTCCCAGTACCTCAGAATGTGACTGTATTTGGACACAGGGTCTTTAAAGAGCTAGTTAAGTTAAAACAAGTTCATTAAGGTGGGTCCTAATTCAGTATCACTGGTGTCCTTATAAGAGGAATTAGGACACACACACACACACACACACACACACACACACACACGGAGAGAGAGAGAGACCATGTGAAACACGAGAAAATTACAATCATCAACAAGCTGAAGAGAGTGGCCTCAGTAGAAATCAACCTTGCTAACACCTGATTTCAAACATCTAGCCTCCAGAATTGTGAGAATAAATTTCCATTGTTTAAGCCACCCAGTCCATGGTATGTTGTTATTGCAACTCTAGCAAACTAACACACTCAGCATCTGCTTCCAGAGAATACCACTTTAGACAGATAATTGAGATAGAAGCTACAGTGAAAGTAAATAAGAAGCACAAAGTAACTCATTTGGAGGAAATTCCAGTAAAACATATAAAATATGGTGCCATGATCTATGTAATTATATGTATCCATATTAAATTTTTTATTTCTGTTTTAAAACTAAAGAAGGCAAAACTATGGACTAAATATGTTCCTTTACTGTGATGCATGCAACTTCTCCTTTTCTCTAGTTAAGAATTTTTTTTAACCTCTTTCTTTTTTAGGGTTCTGTGGCTTATGTTTCTCAGCAGGCCTGGATTCAGAATTGCATTTTGCAAGAAAACATTCTCTTTGGCTC
This sequence comes from Macaca nemestrina, assembly GCF_043159975.1. Taxonomy (NCBI): domain Eukaryota; kingdom Metazoa; phylum Chordata; class Mammalia; order Primates; family Cercopithecidae; genus Macaca; species Macaca nemestrina. The sequence goes on from NC_092128.1 coordinate 157,026,473, forward strand.
CATCATGAAGAAAGAGTTTTATGAGCAAGTATTGGAAGCCTGTGCTCTCCTTCCAGATTTGGAGCAGTTGCCAAAGGGAGATCAAACTGAGATTGGAGAAAGAGTAAGGGAACTGTAATTTATCACATAAAGAAATATAATCCCATTCAGCTTGCTAATAAAATGTTTATGCCTTTTTCTTGAAGTCTCGAAGAGCTATACAACTATAATTTTTAAAAATTATTATGTAATTCCTATATAAGAGATGGCGATATTAAGGACAAGTAATTATTTACAATTGACTGTTTGGAAAAGATTAAAAATCAGTCGGAAATTCTGTTGTTAGTATCCACTTAGGGGAATAAAAGCCCATTCATTAGACCATCAAAATTTTGTTTTGATGGCTGGCACAATGCAGTTCACTTTCTAAAGAGTGACTAATAGTTTTGTTTGTACCTGTATCTCTGGTGTGCAAAGTCAAGGCTAGAACAGGAGCAAAAGAGCACCAATCTCCAGCAGTGGCACCTGAGTCTAGGTTCTAAAGAAGCTCTGAGAACAACACTGTTATGAATGTGCCTTCTCCACGTTTGCTCATTCCTGCTTAAGTGGAACTTGTTCCCCAATTATCTCTCTTTGTTCTATTTCATTTTCATTGTGTTAGTAAATAGTCATTACTCTGCTCAGTGTTTTGGATTTAAAAATACATATATATATATATCATGAGCCAAAGTATGAACCCCGAGAGATTATCTCCAACCCCTGACTAAAATCTGCATTAATTAAACATGAATGCAAAAGTAGCCTCTGCCTGCAATTCATGTGTGCTCTAAAGATGAATAAATAATCCTTACTGAGTGCTTTGAATCTCTGAAAAGAGTGAGCATAACATTGTTAGACATTTTTACACCTGCCCTCATGTTATCTAATAAGTCCATTATAGAAATTAATACAAGAAATACATAACAAAATTGTAGAATGTAGAAATATGTAAAATCCAGGATGAGCCAGAATTTACCTTGTAACTAGAATTACTTCATTTATAATCTATAACTTTACAGATGTATTTTCTCAATAGTTTTAAAGAGGTTTATTTTTTCCAACCCTTGGATTTCTTCTTGCATCTTCACCATCTCTAAGCAAAATGATTCCATAGCTAAAAGGCAGACATGTGAATTCTTCTTCAAACTTGTTAACACATGTTGAACAAGATGCTGATAAACCCAATCTCTAAAAGTATGAAATATCTGATATTTTGTAACTGTAAAAATCTTAAACAGGGAAACAAATCCAAACTAACAAGTATAGACTTAATATAGGCATTAAATGCTATTGCCATTTATAATGTCTTATTTTTATGATTAAATTTATCCCAATCTGCATTTGAACTTTACACATGCAACTGAATATTTCAAAAGGAAATCTGTTTATAGGTGCTTAAGAGACAATAAAGACAATGACTGTAGACTTTTCGCCTACTTGTATTCATCTTCTCTTTTGGCATTCTTCATTTGACCACATTTATTAATTTTTATATGCCCTTATTCTGCTATGGGGTACACAGTGGTGAGTGAGAGATCTACCACTCTGCCTTCAGGGATTTGCAGTCTGGTGCACCTCTGCCAATAACATTCATCAGTTGTCTTTATCAATATTTATTAATCACCTAGTGTTAGACACCGGGTGTCGAGAACACAAGGATTAACTAGGTAGGGGCTCATAGGCTAGTGAGAGAGACTGAGATAAATATTGCCAATTCTAGCAATGGGATGCATACACAAAGTGCAGCAAGACAGGAAGGGAGGGAATGAATCTCTGCACTTGGGACACCTAATGGAAGTTGCCTTCAGAGGACATTTCAGTGTGAGTAGCCCTTAAGTTAAAACAGAAGGATGTGGTCTCCCAAGCAGAGTGAATAGCCTCTTCCCGGTAGGAAAGACCAGGTTAGTCTGCTTGGCAAACCACAGTCACTTGAAGGCAACATTGGGAGAGTGGTGAAGAGATGAGTTAACGCCAGAATACAAGCATCTTAGATCTATACGAAAGAATTTCTTGTTTTTGCTGTTGCTCATGAGTGATGAAAAGAGGGAGCTGTGGATATCCAAGGTTTTTGTGCAAGATGATGACATAATTACAGAAAAAGTGATGACAAGGTAGAGGGGTGAATTGGAAAGAAGAGTAACTGCGTGATAATAGCTAATGTTGATTGTATCCATACTCAGTGTTGAATTTTTCCTAAAATTTTTACTCTAATCTTATTGAATGCTCCCAACAAACATACAACTTAGGTGCTATTATAAGCATAGGAACACACACATATTACATTCCTTTATGTGCGTGTATATGAGTGTGTGGGAGGAGGGTGTATAATGCCTATCCCCCTTGCTAAAATGTGACCTCCTCGTGAGACTCTGTTTCACTCATCTTTGAATCCCAAGCACTAGCGTAGTACTCAAAATATAGTCATACCCAGAAGATGTTTGCTGAGTAGGAGAAGGATGAAAAATGCAAAGAGGCAATGGCATTTTATAATTACAGGTCATTGGCTAAGTTATGTGCTGCACTGAGAGCTTTTAAACCAGATCTGTAAACCCTAAATATAAAATAAATAAAGTAAATTGGGCCTGGTTCCATAATTCTTCATACATGGTTGTACATGTCAACTTTAATTCTCACATGGACATGATGAACATTCCCTATTCTTGCTTCTTGGAGTTGTACTTTTGCCAACAAGACTTGTGCTAATCTTTCTACAGGAGAAAATAGGACATGTTGATTACTTCTTTGGTAATTTAGTTATTATTTTCAATTTCCTATGTGTCATTTTAAAAATAATCACTGATGTCAGTATATGGTTGGCAGCCAAAAGTCTTGTTTAATATCCCACAGGCACGAGTTTTCAGAGTGAGAGATTCGGAAATTCTTTTCTCCTTAATTGTTAGCATCCTCTTTTGAGAGTTAGCAGTTAAGAGAAAGTAGATATATCTGCTAATGTGTGCAAGTTAGTAATGCTGGGAAATGGGATGGGGCTAGGCCTAGAAAGTCGTGGATAAAGAAAGGTTGGAGCGTTCATCTTGGGTTGCTATCTATCCATTCTATAAAAGAGCATTTGGATGTAACTACACATGCTTTGAGATGTATACGCATTTCCTCTCGTCTTGTTTTTCTCCTGCTCCATTTTCAGGGTGTGAATATAAGTGGGGGCCAGCAACAGCGAGTAAGCCTGGCTAGAGCTGTCTACAGTGGAGCCGACATCTACCTCCTGGATGACCCCTTGTCTGCTGTTGATGTTCACGTTGGAAAGCAGCTTTTTGAAAAAGTGATAGGGTCCTTGGGCCTTTTGAAAAACAAGGTAGACATAGTTTCATTTATGCTTTCTTGTGGGACAGGGGATCTGCCTAGCACTGTGTCTAAAATTCCATTTATTTTGTTTATTTGTTTCAGCAAAGTAGTCACATTTCACATGAAAAAATGGGATGCTTAGATTGCGATTTCACAGACAAATTTCAATGTGTAAATGTTAAAGTTTCACTTACAAGTTTACTCTGGTGACAATTTATGTGATTGTTATCTCTTTGTCTAATACCATATCCTAAGGGGATTTATGTGCCATAATGAATTGTTATTGACTCAAGTGATTTTTAAAATGGTATTTTGGTGCACTGCTGTTATTAAAAATAGAATTATTTGCCGGGCATGGTGGCTCATGCCTGTAATCCCAGCACTTTGGGAGGCTGAGGCGGGTGGATCACGAGGTCAGGAGTTCAAGACCAGCCTGGCTAAGATGGTGAAGCCCCGTCTCTACTAAAAATAGAAAAATTAGCTGGGCATGATGGTGGGTGCCTGTAATGCCAGCTACTTGGGAGGCTGAGGCAGAGAATTGCTTGAACCTGGGAGACAGAGGTTGCAGTGAGCTGAGATCACACCACTGCACTCCAGCCTGGGCGAGAGAGTGAGACTCCGTCTCAAAAAAAAAAAAAAATAGAATTATTTTATTGCTTATGTAAAGTGTAAAATTTGGTATTATGAACATAGCAATCATAGCGATTCAATTGTTTTTTAAAGGGCCAAGAAGATGAAAATTAGTATTTACCAGTACATGCCATATTTTGCAGTGTAAATTAGTTCATTTATCCCTATTTCACATATAAAGGAACTTCAGGGCTCACAATGACTTGATATAGGTTGCTCAACTTAAGAACAATAGAGATTTTTTAAAGTATGTTTGACTCCAAAATCGCATTCATTTCTTTATAATACGTGTTTATGAAATTATTAATATAGAGAACTCTGAAAAATATATGTATAAAATTATAAAATATATGTCTCAGTAAAAATAAACATCTTATATATTGACATAAACCCAAGATTAAAAATGTCACACTTAATTGTACGTATATGTATAAAATAATATGAATGACTTAAAAATAAAGACTATGAATTACGACTTGGATTAAACACTTTTTTGTAATGGTACTGTATATTTAAAAATAAGCAAGAATGACATATATGAAATTGTTTTGAATTTGCAATTAAATTGATTCATTTCTAATGAATGAAAAAATACCTGAACAGAAGTGTTAAAAATCACATTTACAAACTATTTTCTCACCTAGCAGCATGTCATTATTCCTTGTAAGATATATGGATGCTGCCTTAAACTGGCACCTACCAAAAATCATACTCTAAAATAGTAAAGGAAAAAAAGTTACTGCAGCTTTTTTTGAAAATGCTATTTTTTGTAACCTCTGAGATAAAACACTTTGTTTTTCAGACTCGTATTTTAGTGACACACAATCTCACACTTCTGCCACAAATGGATCTTATTGTTGTAATGGAAAGTGGCAGAATAGCTCAAATGGGGACATACCAGGAGCTGCTGTCTAAAACTAGAAACCTCACTAATTTGCACCAAGTCATCAGTGAAGAAGAAAAAGGTAAGGACACAATGAAAAATAAACTTAAGATACAGTATACCTACTCATTTTGAAAGTTCATTAATTGAGTAATTTCATGCTATAAATTTTCATTCATCCTGCTTAAGTCAGGGGCAGGACACCTTCCTTTCCGTAGGAAAGAAGCAAATACAATGAGACACATCAGTTAAAAATCAAACTCATTGATGATTTTTAAGAAAAGTTTTAAGTTCTCTGGGGTCTATTTATTCATTTATGAAATAAGAAATTAGATTACTTATAAACTGTAGTTCAAGTCTAGAATATAATAACTCTAAACATTGTATCTCCTTTTCAATTAAGAACAGGGAACATACTTGTGAAATCAATAATAAATATTTTAAACATCTAGGTATAATATAGCACATTGAGGAAGAGAAACAAAAGAAAGAAATTGGGAAAGGCAAAAGGGATCAATGTTTGTTCAAGTTTTAAGAGTTAACTATTTATTTAGGTTTATTTATCAATTTTTGTTACTCTAGCCCTAGAATATTAAATTAAGATGTACGGACATTTAAAAAAAAAAAAAAAAAGAAGTGGTTTGATCTTTATCCAATGTGTAAGATGCAAGAATGTTTGCTATCCAGCATTTTCCTAAAGTTGGGTAATGTACCATCATCTCCTTTTACAGCTGTAGGTAGTTTGTCATGTAGAGACCATCATTTTTTTCCTGTACTTTTCTGGATCCTTTTCCTATACCTTTCCAGAGCAGCACAGCGGACTAACTGTAAAACCAGCTAACTCATAATTTCAAGATAAAAGAAGAAATATAGAGCTATGTTTCATTATTTTCTACATGAACTAGTAGTATCCATTAGCTTACCTGACACTTGTCCTGGATATAAAGTCCTAAAAATGTGAAATTGCTTTATAACAAGATCAGTACAATTTATTATTTTAATGCCGTGAAATCCAAAAACAAAGTCCATTTTGCTGATGTTTCTCTTTGGGACCTAAGCTAACACACATTAGTTTTGTAGTACTGTTTTTTAAATTCCTTGTTTTTCCACCTTTCTCATATTACAAATAGTCTATTTGCAAAATTATTTGGTGGATTGTCAGATGTGGCTGGCATCCTTAACAGAAGAGGAACTTCCTCTTTTCTTAATGTCTAGCAACTGTGGAAATGATTCCTTGCCTTCTCAGAAAGGTTAAGTAATAATTTATGCTTCTTGTGTAGAAAACAAATGTCTAGGACTGCCTCCTAGACTAGAAGCAGCATGGAGTCTGTCATTTCTCTATCTCTGTCACTTAGGTAGCCTCATGCTAGGCAAATTACAGGCACTCGGTAGCTGTTTGTTAAAAAGATGAATCTGAAAGTGTATCCCCTCAGGAGTTAACAAGGTGCTATGGAATGCTTTGAGCCAGTATCTTTCTTGTGTGTGTGGCCATTTATTTTAAAGGTCACATGAAATACAGATTGTATGCCTTTAGAAAATATAGTTCCAAAAGTAAGCAGTGTGTAAGCTTTAAGCTAAATATTTAATTTGCCACGAAATATAAATTGTGTGTCTTTTGAAACCTGTGGAATTTGTTGTTGTTTAAATACCCAATTTTGGAAATAAAATCCTACCTTTTCTGTATTTGTATAACTTTTTTATGTACAAGTGCCCTCTACTGTAACAGAATAAGAGCAGTAATATTCTTGAAGTTGGGCTGATAGATGTTAATAGATCTATTAATAGATGTTACCAACTCACAATCAGAAATTTGCCAGAGTTAGAAAAATGTAACTTTAACTTCTTTCTAATTACCTCAATATTTCTGTCTTTTTTATGACAATCAAAAAGGTGGAAGGTAGAGAAAATTTTTATGCCAGAAATAGAATGTGTTATTAAAAATGAATATTCTGGAATTGTGATTTTTTGAATGCTGGATAAAAAATACAGAAAGACTTATACTCACAATAAAAACTAGATAGCTAGATCAAAAGAGAATCTGTAAAAGGTTAGCTCTGTAGAGGATGATTTCCTTAGCCACTGCAGGCAGCAAGACAAAAACGGATCTTGATATCAAACACTACATTAAATAATAGCTTGCATCCAGCGTGATGTCCCTGCAATGCTGCCTCCTAAACCTGGGCCAACTGAACCTCGCCCTGTACTTCATTCTTTAGTCAGTTCCCACTCTAGCCTTCCCTGCGTGGCTCTCTGGCTAGGAGTGTCTTCCCCACTTCCCACTTCTTGACCGTTCTAGGAACTCAGGTCCCAGAATTCTCTGCTCAAATAATGGAAGCTTGCTCCTGGGACCCGGGCTATCATTCCTCAGGTTTGTTCTTTCACGGACAGACTGCCCTGCTGGCTTGTATCATTCTTTGGCCTGAGGATGTTTGCTCTTGCGGGTGGGAGAGTGGGCAGAGTCTGGACATGTCAGCTGAGGTATCTGCAGATGTACAGAACTTCTGAGAGTGCAAAGTGGAGCTTGGGAGGGGGAGAAGAGGAGCAAAGGCCTTGGCTGAGACTGACTCATCAAGGACTGCCATGTCCCCCAGAGGAAGTCTCAGGAATCCAGACATTCTCATCTGATCCTCGCCTTCTAGGTGGCTTGGAAGGTGTATTTGTCAGAGAAAGCGATAGAACTTGAGTCTTTTAGTTCCATCAGTGACTTTTAAATCATTGGAAATGCAACATGTGAGCCTTTATTTGCACTCTTGCTCTGGTTCCATAGATTTTAGGTACAGGTCTGTCCCTGTGGGGAATTTCTTTCTGTTATTTGCATAAATATCAAGAGAAATCAGATTCTGTTTGAGTACGCTTTTGCTGAGATTTAGGAGAAAGAAATTACCTGGCAGAGAGTAGGATGTAAGAGGTGTGATCACTCTGTGATCTTCCATTTATTTATTAAAATTCACCCTTTTTGATCTTGAGTCTGTTCAAAAATTCCTTTAAAAGGTACACAATTCTTCAGTTTCAAAATTCTAGTTAATTTATGTGTCACTACAACGGGAGTGCAGTAGGCACACCTCATCCACAAAGGATGTTTCCAAGACCCCCAGTGGTTGAATGGAACTTTGGAGAGTACCTAACTCTGTATATACTATGCTTTTTAAAATTATGTATATACTTATGATAAAGCTCAAGTTATAAACTAGGCACAGTAAGAGATTAACAACAATAACTAATAATAAAATAGACCAAGATGCCAGCATTGCTACTCATGTACTTTGGGGTCATCATGAAGAAAAATAAGAGTTCCTTGAACACAAGCCCTTTAATACCATGACAGTTGATCGGATAACCCAAGCTCTCAAGTGACCAATGCGTGGGGAGCATCCACACAGCATGTATGTGCTAGACAAAGAGATGGTGTACTTCCCAGACAGGACAGAGCAGAACGGTGAAATATTTCATCAGGCCACTCAGAATAGTAAGTAATTTAAAACTTATGAATGTTTATTTCTGGAGTTTTTCGTTTAATATTTTTGGACCACGGTTGACCGTGGGTAGCTGAAACCGCAGGAAGCAAAATTGCAGGTAAGGGGGAACTAGTGTATAAGCCAGCACAACATTGTGGAATAAACAGTGGACCTATTGTTAGAAATCCCGGAATCTAGTTCTCTCACTGAATAACCACATCAGTCTTCATCAAACGACTTAATTCTTGTGGTTCTTCCCGTTTGGGAAATACAGTGCTTCAGCTCACTCTGCTTTTCCTAGTGGCAGACATGGAACTGAACAATGTACATTATTATCTCTCCCCTGCCCCTCCAGCTGCTTATTACTCATTTCTTTTTCTTTCCTATCATTCTTACTCTCACTGCTGAAGTCAATAACAGGTAGCTTAGAAAGTCAATGGTAAAAAGTACTCTTTGCAGTGTAATTTGAGTTTGGATATATCACATCTCTAAGATTCCATCTAGCTCTAAAAAATCTAAGAATCTTGCCTTATGGAAATGTTATATAAGATAATCAAATCAGAGGTGAGAAATGGGTTTATGAAGAAAAGTATAACAAAGCTAAAGATAAATTTTACATATTTACAGATTTAGGTTAGGCTAATTCTTACATAAACTAATTACACTGATGATAGCTTGTACATCGTGGATCGTAACGATGTCAATATATTCATAAGTTTTACATTTACTTAATCCTCCTCCAAAACTCCAGAGGCTGCCATGGTCCTCATTTTGGAGATTTCTAAGGTCTCTTCTACAAAGTCTCTGCTTTTTCTGTGTCGTTTGATGAAGACTGATATGGTTATTCAGTGAGAGAACTAGATTCCGGGATTCCTAACAATAGGTCCACTGTTTATTCCACAATGTTGTGCTGACTTATACACTAGTTCCCCCTTACCTGCAATTTTGCTTCCTGCGGTTTCAGCTACCCGCGGTCGACCGTGGTCCAAAAATATTAAATGAAAAACTCCAGAAATAAACAATTCATAAGCAAGACACAGAGATTAGGTGTCTTGCTCAAATTAAGACAGAAGGTAAGTGACAGAATTTGAATCCCATGCTACCGCTGTTTCATGTCAGAGAACAACTAAGCTCTTAAACATTGTATCAAGTGTGTAGGAACAAGTACATTGACTTAGTACTGACTTACTGGAAAGAGGAAAGTGGAAAGAGGGAGTGGCTCACTCTCATTTATTGATGCTCGCTTCTTCCCCAATACTTGCTCTCCTCCCTTGCCCTGTCTTAAACAATTCTGGGTTTCAGGCAAGCCACTTACCCTTTCTGAGTTTTATGTTTTTCTCCTGCAAAATATAGTTAAATTTACCTATTCTCTTTTCTTATCAGGTCATTTGTGAGCTCAATTTATATAATGCATGTAAAAGTAGTTTATAAATTGAAAATAAATAAATTTAAATATTATTATTAAAGGCTATAAAGATGAGACTGTGCCTTAGAGGGACAGGCTGAAACATCTTCAAACTGAATTTGCATTCTTTAAGCCGTGGAATCCCCATGTTTCATAGAGATGTTTGAGGTCAATCAGTTTTTTCCATTATGGGCTAGATGATTCCTTCTAGAAAAAAGAAAGCATAGAATTCGTAGAAGAGACCTTAGAAATCTCCAAATTCAATTCTTTCTGTTTAGAGATGAGAAATCTAAAATTCAAAGAGTTCAAGTATCAGACTGTGAATAAAGACAAAAATCTGTCTAGCACTGAGGTATTTATCATCAAATTCACTAGCCCATTTACCATCAAATTCACTAGCCCGAGGTATTTATCATCAAATTCACTAGCTCATTTACCATCAAATTCACTAGCCCATTTACCATCAAATTCACTAGCCCATTTACCATCAAATTCACTAAGGTTATTTGAACCTCAGTAGCTGATAGGTCTTGGTGTATGACCTTGATTTGTGTTTCCTGCGTAAGAGCTCAGTGCCTCAGTCTTTTTATCCCTAAAATAAGGATAATAACTATAGTACCTTTCTCATAGGGGTAGTTTTGAAAATTAAAAGAGATACAAAGCCCTTAGGGCAATGCCTGTCACATAGGATGCTATTATCACTGTTAGTGACACTTGCAAGACAATGACAGCTTTGGGGAATTTGCCATTGTGTTTTCTTACAAATCTTCACGAGAATCACATTTGTATAAAGGCTGCATGAAATTATGTTTCTTTTAAAGGCTAGAGTGGTTTTCCTCTTGGGAAATATTTAGCCCTTCTGTGGAAGATCTGAAATAAGTTAGCAGCCCTCTCAGAGGGACACTGAGAGAGTTAGCATTCCTTTCTCTGAGAAAAAAAATAATTTCTCTGTAGGTTTTCTCAATAAGAAATCTCAGTTTTACTACGATATTACAGAACATTTTAGGACAAGCTGAAATAATGGAGAAAATACTAGGGGTCCCAGTAAACCTATGGATCTAGAACTTAAAAACCTCTCCAATTTGTGTAATCCTCCATTATACTTCTCTCTATTTTGTTTATTGTTGGCTTATAATTGTGGATATAAAAACACTGACTGTCTTTCTCTCCAGCTCATGCTCTAAAGCGAGTCAGTGCAGTCAACTCCAGAACTAGACCAAAAGACAAAATCCTGGAACAAAAACCTAGGTGAGTATCAGGAAATGCCAGGCTCACTGGGATTATGGACTGATTAATTACTTTTTTATAGCATTTGAACACATCCTATAAGAAAGATCCATACATTATGATGGATATAAAATGTACTTAGTGGTTTCCAATTCTAAACTACAAGTTAGATGGATGTGTCTAAATTTTTAAGTGAGATGGATGAGACTTAGTTTTGGAAACATATGTTCATTAGATTTCTCGCTATTTCTAGCCAAATTCTAGTGGTAGAAATTTAATCTGATTGCCAAAAACATCCCCATCCCATAGCATTCATAGACTCTACAGATGAGAATGTGAAAAATAGGCTTTGGACGTAAACATTTCATGATGGATTGGGATGATTATCAAGACAGGATATGTGACCTAGACATACAGACTCGGTATAGGACCTGAATAACCTGCCTAGAAAAATAAGAGAAAGAAAGACAAAGGAAAGAGAGGAAAGAGAGAGAAAGAAAGAAAAGAAAGAAAGAAAGAAAGAAAGAAAGAAAGAAAGAAAGAAAGAAAGAAAGAAAGAAAGAAAGAAAGAGAAAGAAAGAAAGAAAGAAAGAAAGAAAGAAAGAAGGAAGGAAGGAAGGAAGGAAGGAAGGAAGGAAAGAAAGAAAGAGAAAAGAAAGAAAGAAAGAAAAGAAAGAAAGAAAGAGAAGAAGAAGAAGAAGAAGAAGAAGAAGAAGAAGAAGAAGAAGAAGAAGAAGAAGAAGAAGAAGAAGAAGGGAAGGAGTAGAAAGGAGGGCAGGAAGGAAGAGGGGAGGGAGACAGAATAAAAAGGGTAAAACTTTCGTCCTGATTGGATTTTGTTATATTATGCTTTATTTTTTTTTGTAAGTGACTAAAATGAATAATGATTGAAGCAAATTAATCTAATCAGTTATTTCCCCAATGTTTCTTCCCTCAGTTGCCTAAACAGAAAACCAAAAGATAATAGGAAATAATAGGAATACACAGCTTATAGGTTGGTCGTGGTGGCTCACGCCTGTAATCCCAGCACTTTGGGAGGCTGAGGCAGGTGGATTACCTGAGGTCAGGAATTCAAGACCAGCCTGACCAACATGGTGAAATCCCGTCTCTACTAAAATACAAAAATTAGCCAGGCATGGTGGCATGTGCCTGTAATCCAAGCTATTTGGGAGGCTGAGGTAGGAGAATCGCTTGAACCTGGGAGACAGTGAGCCGAGATCGTGCCACTGCACTCCAGCCTGGGTGACAGAGTAAGATTCTGTCTCAAAAAAAAAAAAAAAAAAAAGAGAGAGAGAGATTATAAAATAAGTGCCTAGATCTTGTAATTGCTAAAATTGAGCGTTGTGACAGATTAAAGGGAATCAAACACTTTAGGATCCAAGAGCTCAGATACTGGCAGTTTTGACCTTGAATGAAAGAATGAGTCTTGAAATAATTATTTTTTTAAGAATTGGATATACCTAAGGATGTGTGGATGATGTAGATGTTACAGGTTGGAGATTTGTGTGCATACCAAATTTAGCTGACTCAGTAGGTAAACTAATAATAAATCATTCCTCCTTGATCATAAAGACCTTGGACTGCTTCTCTTTGTCTGTTATCTTAGTGTTTTTATACTGTCTCATGGCTTTAAATGCTTTCCATACACTAATTTCTCCAAGTTAATCTCTCTAGTCTGGATCTCTTCTTGAACTCCAGGGTTGAACCGGCAACTGACTCTCTCAGCATCTCCCCTTTAATGTCTAAATGACATCTCCAATTTATGTGTCCCACAAAGGATTCTAGATTTTCCTTCACCACACACAAACCTGTCCCACATACGATTTTTTTCCACCTTAGCTAACGGCAATGCTATTCTTCCAGTTGCTCAGTTAAAAAATATCTTGCAGTCATCTTGACCTTTCTTACTCTATATCCAATCTATAATCAAATCCCATTGGCTCGATCTTCAAAATATATCCAATAATCCAGAATTCACCCACCACTCATTACCTTCATAGCTGTCCCCTTTGTCCGATCACGATTATTTTTCACTTGCCATTATTGTAACTACCTGCTTACAGGCCTTCCTGCTGCCATCTTACCCCATACAGGCTATTTGCAACATAGTATACAGAGACTCTCTTTTATAAATGCAAGTCAGAGAATATTGGTTTTCTGCCCAAAACTTTCAAAACATTCACCTCTCAGAGAAAAATCTGAGGTCCTTACACTGACTTGTAAAGCCCTATAGGACCTGGACCTGTTTACCATTCTGATCTCAGAACCCTAGGAAGTTCACCCTTCATTACTCTGTCCAGCAACGCTGACCGTTTTCTGTTCCTGGGATAGCCAGGCATGCCCCTACTTCAAGGTCTTGCGTTTCTGATTCACTGCATGAAGTATACTTTGTTCAGATAACCATATGGCTTGCACATCCACCTTCTGTTGGTGTTTGCTTAAATGTTGGCTCATCAATGAAGACTTGCTTATCCACCCTATTTCATATCTCAACACTTCCTACTCCTTTCCCAGCTTTACTTTGTCATACGTCTTATTAATTTCCATAAAATTGGGAAATTTACTTGTTTATTTTTTATTTTGTCTTCCTCCTAACTCTATATTATAAGGTTTTATAAGGCCAGGATTTTTTGTTATTTGTTCCATTGCCATCAGCTAGAACACCGAATGGCACATATATAAGTATTTGTTGAATGGGTGGATAAATAACTAGAGACTGAAAGAACACTGAAAAGTTTTCTGATCCATCATTTCTTTTATTTTTTGGCCACTGAGACTTAATATATTTCATTTAGATGAGTATAATCTTTTAAGAGTCTCTAAGAAAAGATAATCCAGAAGCAATGAAACATACTTTGAAATCCATTTGCTTTGGGGTATACATATCTCTGAATCCTAAGGAGCATATCTGCCCTTGTATAGTGTCACTGTGCACTCATTAAATAACTTAAGAAAAGCTTAACATGTAAAAATTAATCAATATTTTTGTAAACTTAATCATTTCCTTTCCCCTACAGTAAATCAATTTTCCTTATTTATATAATCACTGTTAATATAATATCTAAATTGAACCCTTGAAGTTTCTGTAAACCAATTTTGGGAAATCATTCCTTCTTTTTCTCCCTAAAAAAAGAATTCCAGTCCCTATAAATATTTGTTTACAAAATTGTTTTTTTAAAAAATTCTAAGTTGCATCAGCTCAAATAAAGAATTCAGCAGAACATGGTGCTGCACGCCTATAGTTCCAGCTACTCAGGGGCCAAACTGGGAGGATCCATTGAGCTCAGGAGTTTGAAACCAGCCTGGGCAACATAGCAAGACTCTTGTCTCAAAAAAAAAAGGAAAAGGAGGAAGAGAAGAAAGGAAGAAGAAAGAAACAGAGAGAGAGAGGAAGGAAGGAAGGAAGGAAGGAAGGAAGGAAGGAAGGAAGGAAGGAAGGAAGGAAGGGAGGGAGGGAGGAAGGAAGGAGAAAAAAGAAAGAAGAAGAAGGAGCAGGAGGAGAAGGAGGAGGAGGGAAGGAAGGAAGGAAGGAAAGAGAGAGAGAAAGAAAGAAAGAAAGAAAGAAAGAAAGAAAGAGAAAGAAAGAAAGAAAGGAAAGAAAAAGAAAGAAAGAAAGAAAGAAAAGAAAGAAAGAGAAAGAAAGAAAGAAAGAAAGAAAGAAAGAAAGAAAGAAAGAGAAAGAAAGAAAGAAAGAAAGAAAGGAAGAAAGAAAGTTGGTCCAGGGCAAGATGACCAGATGACCGAACAGGAACAGCTCTGGTCTGCAGCTCCCAGTGAGACAAACGCAGAAGGCAGGTGATTTCTGCATTTCCAACTG